>NW_027361738.1:19665000-19845000 GCF_039654945.1 Dendrobates tinctorius | reverse complement strand
GGAACCACAATGCTCTGACCGACAATAACGAACTTGCTGCCAATCTGTTGTTTCTCACTCTGTCAGCCAGATGACAGCGTATTCAGTTTGGAAATTGTGTGGATATCATCCGCACTGCTGTGAAAAATGAATGTTCAGGCGTATTGGAGATAAAGGATGATGGTTTATTCCATATTCTTGGAAACACTAGGTGAGTGCAATCTCATTGTATATCCTAAAATGTCCATCAGATAAGACCCTATTGCACTCTTCTTTCCTGCGGTGTCCTTGTTTGTTATTACAGATGACAGCATGGGAAACACTGGATATTTGGGCTGTAGAACCTGACAGTTACATGGACTCGAGGGAGAAGTCCATGTTGGGTGTTCGTGCATGGACACTGGATGTTCGGTATGGACCGCGAACTTTACCGTTCGGGTTCGCCCATCCCTACCACTTAATTTACTGGGTACATGTCGCCAGAAGCACAAGTGTATGCACTACAATGTAAGGGCACTACAACATACTGGTCACTGCAATGTAGGGGTACAACAGTAGCAGATTTGCAATTTCCACTCAGCCACATCCACTGCTGCTTGTTTCTGAAAAACACCCATGAAGTCAAAATCATCACTACACCTGTAGATAAATGCCCAGAATTGTAAAATTTCCAAAATATGGTCACTTGATGGGGCATTCTGCCTTTCTGGTACTTAGGGGTACTTAGGGGGTGCAGCTCTATGATGCATTTTCCACACTAGTTTATTATTACTTAATAAAAGTGACTTTTTTATAATGGTTTTACCTCCAGTAAACCTCTTCTATACCCTTTAGAGTATGTTTCCACTGTCAGTAAATGCTGCGGATTGGACGCTGCATACAGTCACTGCGTCCAATCCACAGCAGCCAGATGTTACAGTATAGTGGAGGGGACTTTATGAAATCCCATCTCCACTATGCGTGAAGGGACGCCTCCGGCTTCCCTGCGTAACCAGACATGTGGCGCGTCTTTCCAGACCACAGCATGTTTATTTATCTTATGGAGACGCTCAGTCTCCGCAAAATAAATATCACAGCCCAATGTATAGGATGCAGTGATTCTGAATGATTCAATGAACACATGCGGAATCACCGCGCATACAAAAGCCTGCAGCTGCCAATACTGAAACATACCCTTACAGTACCTACATGTGTAAACCTGCTCCTTCCCTTCCAAGCCCTGCCAAGCCCCCAAACAATAATTTTCCACCACATATGGGGTAATGGCATACTAAACTTGCACATCAAATTGAAGGGTCCATTATCTCCTGTTAGCCTTGCAAAAATGAAAAACTTGGGGCTGAAGTAACATTTTTGAGGGAGAAATGTATTCTTTCATTTTCACAGCTCAAAGTTATAAGACTGTGAAGCACCTGTGGGTTCAAAGTGCTCGCCACACCTCTAGATAAGTTCCTTGAGGTATAATTGGTGTAACCCTGCTGACATTTAAATATATAAAATATAACTAATATCTAACTACAAAATGGAATACAATTAGATTAAAGAGTAATACTATACAGTGGGGCAAAAAAGTATTTAGTCAGTCAGCAATAGTGCAAGTTCCACCACTTAAAAAGATGAGAGGCGTCTGTAATTTACATCATAGGTAGACCTCAACTATGGGAGACAAACTGAGAAAAAAAAATCCAGAAAATCACATTGTCTGTTTTTTTTTCATTTTATTTGCATATTATGGTGGAAAATAAGTATTTGGTCAGAAACAAAATTTCATCTCAATACTTTGTGATATATCCTTTGTTGGCATTGACAGAGATCAAACGTTTTCTGTAAGTCTTCACAAGGTTGCCACACACTGTTGCTGGTATGTTGGCCCATTCCTCCATGCAGATCTCCTCTAGAGCAGTGATGTTTTTGGCTTTTTGCTTGGCAACACGGACTTTCAACTCCCTCCAAAGGTTTTCTATAGGGTTGAGATCTGGAGACTGGCTAGGCCACTCCAGGACCTTGAAATGCTTCTTACGAAGCCACTCCTTCGTTGCCCTGGCGGTGTGCTTTGGATCATTGTCATGTTGAAAGACCCAGCCACGTTTCATCTTCAATGCCCTTGCTGATGGAAGGAGGTTTGCACTCAAAATCTCACAATACATGGCCCCATTCATTCTTTCATGTACCCGGATCAGTCGTCCTGGCCCCTTTGCAGAGAAACAGCCCCAAAGCATGATGTTTCCACCACCATGCTTTACAGTAGGTATGGTGTTTGATGGATGCAACTCAGTATTCTTTTTCCTCCAAACACGACAAGTTGTGTTTCTACCAAACAGTTCCAGTTTGGTTTCATCAGACCATAGGACATTCTCCCAAAACTCCTCTGGATCATCCAAATGCTCTCTAGCAAACTTCAGACGGGCCCGGACATGTACAGGCTTAAGCAGTGGGACACGTCTGGCACTGCAGGATCTGAGTCCATGGTGGCGTAGTGTGTTACTTATGGTAGGCCTTGTTACATTGGTCCCAGCTCTCTGCAGTTCATTCACTAGGTCCCCCCGCGTGGTTCTGGGATTTTTGCTCACCGTTCTTGTGATCATTCTGACCCCACGGGGTGGGATTTTGCGTGGAGCACCAGATCGAGGGAGATTATCAGTGGTCTTGTATGTCTTCCATTTTCTAATTATTGCTCCCACAGTTGATTTCTTCACTCCAAGCTGGTTGGCTATTGCAGATTCAGTCTTCCCAGCCTGGTGCAGGGCTACAATTTTGTTTCTGGTGTCCTTTGACAGCTCTTTGGTCTTCACCATAGTGGAGTATGGAGTCAGACTGTTTGAGGGTGTGCACAGGTGTCTTTTTATACTGATAACAAGTTTAAACAGGTGCCATTACTACAGGTAATGAGTGGAGGAAAGAGGAGACTCTTAAAGAAGAAGTTACAGGTCTGTGAGAGCCAGAAATCTTGATTGCTTGTTTCTGACCAAATACTTATTTTCCACCATAATATGCAAATAAAATGAAAAAAAAACAGACAATGTGATTTTCTGGATTTTTTTTTCTCAGTTTGTCTCCCATAGTTGAGGTCTACCTATGATGTAAATTACAGACGCCTCTCATCTTTTTAAGTGGTGGAACTTGCACTATTGCTGACTGACTAAATACTTTTTTGCCCCACTGTATGTACTCTAAATTCTCACTGATAAAAATCTACAGCTAGCCCTGCAAAAATAAGACTCTACTCCAGCTGGGTCCATAATTGTTAATGGGCACACCATGATGGCAATGTCAAATTATTATTCTTAACAAGAAACCTTATCCATCTATCCACATGCTGAGGCTCCAACTGACCTACAGGAGAACAGGGGAATCCCTCAGTGGCCTTGTTGCAGGAGTAAGCCACTTATCCCCTAATGAGCAATGAGCAGTAGTTATGATTATTATTATTATTATTATTTATTTTTATAGCACCATTGATTCCATGGTGCTGTACATGAGAAGGGGTTACATACAAATTACAGATATCACTTACAGTAAACAAACTTACAATGACAGACTGATACAGAGGGGAGAGGACCCTGCCCTTTCTGGCTTACATGCTACAGGATGGTGGGGAAGGAGACGGTAGGTTGGGGGTTCCGGTGTTGGTTGAGGTGAGATCTCCGGTAGTGGTGAGGAGGTAGTGGGGTCATTGCAGGCTGTAGGCTTTCTTGAAGAGGTGGGTTTTCAGGTTCCATCTGTAGTAGTTGGCCCAATATATTTGATTCACTATGTATAGACAAAAGCAGCATCTCATCATTCATCCAATGAATTGCCCAGTTTATTATTATACAGAAGCACATGTAAATTTATGAAAGAGGGTCATGTAATATTTCCATGTAGCTAAACAGTGGGCCCCCATAGTCAATGATACTGGTAAGTGGGCCCTTACCACTCCAGTCCCACAATGAACATGTCTCATTAAAATGAAGCAGTGTCTTTGCATATGAAATAATGTTCTATTAATTTTTCTTAGGACTGAAGGATAAAGTTCATCACATTCATTATCTATTTCCCAGCAGTCCCAAAGACAATTTAAGAGCACACTTCTCAGCATCAATGGGAGGGAATCTAAGTAATTGGACTCTTACCTACCTGAATTGTTAGATGATATCCTTTAGATAGGTGATAACTTTAGTGTTGGGTATTACCCTTTTAATAAGGCACTCCAAAGGCATTTTTAATATGAGGCCTGCTATTGGTACTATTTGAGAAGAGAAGGTAAAATATTAAATGCTTTATTAGTTCAGTTTGCAGCCTGATAGGGTCTGTTTCGCAAAAATATTTTATGTTCAAGCCCAAGTTACATATTTCCATGGTACATTAAAATTTTAGAATAATGTAAATCAGAATTTCCAAAACTCCCATCCACACTGCCTCCCAACGGATCATGATTTCAAGATTTCCTTATGTATTATACAATGAGAGAACTTGTGGAAATTTCTGATGTCATGATAATAATTCCATCAACCGTGGAATACTAAAGAAATCCTGAAAGCAGGATCTGTTGACTGGAGTTTGGGAAACACTGGTATAAAGTCAGTCCTTACATGAAAAAACCCTACACTTGACTTCAGACAGACATTTAACGTAGGACTCCAATGATATTTTTTAAATTTCCTCATTTGATGGTAATGCTGTGTGTATGTGTAATGAGTGCAGTAACATGCCCATGGGTCGCTGTCTTCTGCCATTTTCAGCAGTACTTCGGTCCTCTTAGGCATCCCATGATCCCTTTTTTGAGCTGACAAATCACACAATGTCTGTGATTTAGAATGGGGTCATTTTTTAAACTGATAGCTTCCATCTCAGTCCAACAAACTTGCAATGAGAAAGTAACTGCCACTGTACACAGAAGACACTGTGTAATCTGGCAGGTTACAAATGTGGTCATGTCATGCCACATATTTATGCACAAGAGGACATAGGAATAATGCATAGATACAGTAAGACAAGAGACATGAAGCAGAACTATCAATGTGGGTTGGGGAGATAAACAGTTGTGGCTGTAGATATTGGAACAATATGTCATGACTCAGGACGGGGTGGTTCTGGCTTCATCCTGGTCAGATCAGGGTTAAGTCTGTCTGCCTATCTTTGGTTCTGGGGCTGCTATTTAATGTTGGTAGTTCCTGGGTCCAGTGTCGGTGATACTTCCTTCTACTCGGTTTGGGGTCGCTGACCCAGGTTACTCTCTGTATGGTTGTTCCTCTGCGTTTGTTTGTTTGCTGTGTATGACCCGGTTTGCCCCCTGACTATTGTCTCTGTCTTTCTGCTGTTCCCGGACTAGGAATGCCAGATTACGAAGATCCCCTAAATTGTGCCCCTGGGTCTAATGACTTGGCATACTGGTGGCACTCACTATGACTTAATACAGGGGGCATAATTGTTAGGAGATTTTAAGGGATCTCCCAACGGCACTGTGCCTTAGATTTGGGGATGAGATTACAACCTGGGCGCTTATTTACACTATATATTTCCTATCCAATGTGTGTCTGCCCCACTGTGCAGGGTTTTTTTGTAATCTGGCATTCCTAGCCCGGGAACAAATATTTCTATGTTTCGTACTTATGCACCACATGATTTACTTTATGTCTGTATTTTAACATTTGTATTATTAAATTAAAGACTTCTTTAATACTGGTGTTGTTTGCTACAATTTTTTGGTGATATTCAAAGGCTAATCATACAGATGATGATCTTTTTGAAACATGACTCACTTTTTTCACTTATAATAAATTAAAAACATCTGTCTACAAAAAACACAAAAACATATCTTTTTTACCTACTCAATGTAGAAATGATGACCGTTCACCACTGCTTGGCTTTGTCTTCGACTCTCACACCTGCATAGTATCATAAAGAAGTTATAATCCATGACACATCAAATATATGACAAACCAAATGTCATATGTATAATGAGGTCACTGTAATGTGATGCCCAGGGCATCATATAAGACTTTGTCTCGATGACCCTATTACTCTAGTATCAGTGTATACAAATGAGTACTGTTGCATTTGGTGATACTAATTATTCATGTCCGAAACAAACTTTCTGGTGATCTTTTTACTCTTAGACCTGTGACGGGGTCAAGGGGGCATCCTCTACGTCTGGAGGAAGGAAGATTTAAGCATACTCACAGACGCGTATTCTTTACTGTAAGAGCAGTGAGACTATGGAACTCTGCCATATAATGTTGTAATGAGTGATTCCCTACTAAAATGTAAGAAGGGACTGGATGCCTTTCTGGAAAAGTATAATATTACAGGGTATATACACTAGTTTCCTTGATATTGCGTTGATCCAGGGAGCTAGTTTGATTGCCGTATGAGGAGTCGGGAAGGAATTTTTTTCCCCAATGTGAAGCTTACTGTTTGCCACATGGGTTTTTTTTGCCTTCCTCTGGACCAACATGTTGTGGCAAGTTAGGATAGGTTATGGGTTGAACTAGATGGACTTTGTCTTACTTCAACCTTAATAACTATGTTACTATGTTACAAGTGGTATCTAATCATGCAAGGGTGTCAGGGCATGCTGTTAGTTGTAGATTTTTAACAGTTAGTGAGGGATGGGTTTGACTATTTACTCCAATAAAAATTCAACCCATGACTTATTATATAAAAAATAACCTTTAAGACAAACTTTTAGTTAAATACCTTGTGAAAAATCCCTGAGCTCTCCTAATTCTGCTACCCTTTTCCATTTTGTGCTGCATCACTCCATTTCAGAGATATTCACATTTGCTGCTTTTCAAGTGAAATTTCTGCTTGCAGTTCAACTGGGCATTTCTTCACAGTCTTTTCTGGTGATGTGCACTTTCACAAATCTCTCCCAGACACTGCTATACACAGAAATGACTGAACTGCTAAATCAGCTGCTGAGCAGTGATTGGCAGCGACTGGGAGGGATAAAAGGACAATCGCCTAGAGAAACCTTTAAAGAAACACTCAATTCAACTACAAGTAGAGACTTCACATAATGTGCTCCAAAGCTACAAATATGAATATCTCTGCAATGGAGCGATGCAGCACTAAATGGAAAAGTGTGGGAGAATCTGGAGCAAGGCATTTATTTGACTCAATTTTTTTGAGCAAGCGACAGTTTCTCTTTAAAGTGACTAGCAAATGCAATCTTAACCTAATTAGGGCAACAGGCTAGTAAATAGATACCCCTAAATTGGGGATCCACAACCTTCAAATACACATGTGGTCAAAATTATTGGTACCCCTCATTTAATAACAGAAAAACCCTCAATGGTCACAAAAATAACTTGAATCTGACAAGAGTAATAATAAATCAAAAATCTATGAAAATGAACAAATGAAAGTCAGACATTGCTTTCAACCATGCTTCCACAGAATTTTTAAAAATATAAAACTCATGAAATAGGACAACCTTTTGAGGCATTCACTGCAATCAAACGATTCCTGTAACTGTCAATGAGACTTCAGCACCTCTCGACAGGTATTTTGGCCCACTCCTCAAGAGCAAACTGCTCCAGTTGTCTCATGTTTGAAGGTTGCCTTTTCCAGACTGCATGTTTCAGCTTTTTCCAAAAGATGCTCAATAGGATTTAGGTCAGGGCTCATAGAAGGCCACTTCAGAATAGTCCAATGTTTTCCTCTTAGCCATACTTGGGTGTTTTTAGCTGAATGTTTTGGGTCATTATCCTGATGCAAGACCCCCTGAAAATAATGTGACAAAAGGGACATGTTAAATCAAGGTGTGTCCACTAATTAGCATCACAGGTGTCTACAATCTTGGAATCAGTGAGTGGGCCTGTATAGAGGGCTGATTCAAGTTATTTCTGTGGCCATTGTGTGTTTGTCTGTCATTAAACGAGAGGTACCAACAATTTTGACCAAATTTGTAGTTGTATGTGAAATCCATATACGTGGAGCCAGTGCATATATAAAGAGGTGTTCCTTCATGGCTGCACCCATAATGAATTGTTCCCTCTGGGATTGTGTCAACCTCAAATTGTATTTCAGTTCAGGAGGTCGGTAGGTTGGAGACAACTATTTTAAACAAACATGTGATTAATGTTCTTAAGGGTACTGTTACACCTAGCGATGCATGTTATGATGAGTCACCGAAGGAGGAAAAAACAAAATACCAGCTAAGTCCAGAAAAACCAGAGAGGGTGGCAGCTATCTGATTGCAGACCCCTGAACCTATCCACAACAACTAGCAGTAGCCATGGGGGGTTCCTACTGTGCCCTAGACCCCTCGATCACAGCCGGAGAGCTACATAGCCTAAAGACAGAAAGGGGAAAAACTAAACTGCCCCAGAGCAGACCCCAAAGCAATAGGCAGCCCCCAACATATAATGACGGTGAAGCAAGATGAAAACACTAACACAGATAGAAAGATAGGTTGAGCAAATGATGGGGCCCAAGCTAACTACATAGGACAGGATAGGAAAGCTGCTGTCTGCCATCCGCAAAAACCCTATCAAAATGAACCAACCGACTGATAGGAAAAACAGGCCCTGAAGTCGCTAGGCTTCACAAGACTATATCAGCACTCAGGTATATTCTGAAGACAGAGCAAAAGATCAACAGATCAGAGACAAAAATGGAATTCAGCTCACCCCCGGCCGGGGATGGCAGAACTCCCAAAAAACAAGGCAAAACAAAAACAAAACTGAAGAGTACAAAGCAGAGCAGAAAAACTTAGCTTTGAGACGCAGGAATCAGACTGGCCTCCAAGAATCCAGCAGGAAAATCACCAGCCAGGAAGAAGGGCGTCGGCAGCCTTATATCCAGTCCTCAATTCCAGCCACCCAGTTATCATCTAGCTGCCCAGCTGTTTGGTAATCAGTCTCACTACCTTCCTTCACCAGAGGAGGGAGTTCATCAGACCTCAATGGTGAAGGGAAAAATGAACTCACAACAGATGCACCAGCGATCCCGACCAGCGATATGACGCGGTCAGGATCGCTGGTGCATCGCTAGGTGGTCGCTAGTGAGCTGCCACACAGGCAGATCTCACCAGCGACATCGCTGGGGACGGGGATCGCTACTTACCTGTCAGACGCGGCGATCCTGCGTCCTCCCGCCCGGCTCCACGCGACACTCGTCGGTGCCACAGGAAGCCTAGCAGGAAGTGGACGACGAGAAATGATCCAGGAGCTTTGCGCGCGATCAGCGATAATCAGCGGGGGGAGCCGGTCGGAGGTAAGTATCACATGCAACGCGATCGCTAGCAATATCGCTGCAACGTCACAAAATCGGTGACTTTACAGCGATATTTCTAGCGATATCGCAGTGTGTAATGGGGGCTTTAGTCTCGCGTAATCTATTGTAATATCATTAAGTGTTTCTGTGCAACTGTGACAGCATAAGCGGCTTTAATATCAGGTACATTTCTAAGTTTCACAAATGTTTTATGCGTTAAGCTATTGTAATGTCACTTTTCCAATAAGTGGATGCTCTGACTCCTTAGTAAAAACCTCATACTGTCTATTAGTTTGCATGAATTGGGACTAATCTAATGAATTTCATATTTTCAGTTAAAAAGGGCATACACCTTATATTGTATCTGATAAATTTTTCCTCAGCTGACAAATAACTCTTTAAATCTAAAACCCTCTGATTGTATGTTGTTTCAAAAATTAGAGGATCGGGCATGTTAAAATCCAGATGTCAAAGGGAAGTTGATACCAGACACATTTGACGGTTGGCAAGTCCCAGTAAGGCCAAGTAATGGACTGCTGGAGAAGCATAAAGCGGTTTTCTGGTCCCCTTGTCCACCATCTGCATTTTGTTTTAAATAAATGAACTGTTCTTTATTCATCCTCCTCTGATTCAGCTCTGATTTTGTCTGCAGTGGTGATATCATGTCAACAGCGCTGCAGCTAATAAGGAGGCTCATTGGCTCTTCCCACGTAGATGGCATGACCTGCTGATAGTCACAGAGCACACTGATTGGCTCGTGACATCAGCGATACAGACAATACCGGACACCGGAAGCAGCGGTTGAGATTTAGCACTGGACCTGGGGAGGGTGAGTAAAGTAAAATATGTTTGTTTTTTCAAACAAACTGCAGCCAGGAGACAGTAGACGGTGATCTTATTTGCAACATGATGAGCTATGGCGGATCACAGTACCCATATACAGCTCTTGCGCACAAGTCAACTCCTCTCTGTGTCTGCCTATGTATTAATGCAATGTGAATGTACAATTATTATATCATGACTATTTCATTTCTTAGGAAAAATTAGATAATTGTAATAAATTACTATAAGGTATAATTCCTAACTTATACATGTAGAAAAAAAATGCAAGTGTTATACAAATATTCCACATTTGATTCTTTAAACACATCATTCAGACATGGGACATGCAGATGTCACCTGGTCTGCAATAATAACATAAAAAATGCCATATAAACCACAAGACTTACAAGGAACTTCTCACAGTACATCAAGTCTCCCAGGATACAATATGCCTAGTGAGCAAGGTACAACTCTGACGGATACCACGTGCACAGTCACAGCTGTGTGTTAATCTCTTGGTCAATGTAAATCACATATCCAGGCATCTAAAATTCAGGAAAGATTTTGCAATAATGCCGAGAAAATGAAACAATAATGCTTTGCCCTCAGTTTAAACCCACAATATGCGGTGGTCTCACTTATTGCATCATTTTGGGAAGGATTTCTTGAGGTGAGATGTGGGGTGGCAATCTTGTTCACATAAATTACAAATGCAGACATGGTTGGAACTGGTGGTCTCATCAAACATGTAAACACTACTTAACTGTTGGTTAGAGAGACGTTAAGATTTTGTTAACCTCTCAGTGACTGGAGATGCACTTTTTATGTGCCGTGTTTCTGTTACTACAACATTTTGAACCAGGTTTCAAATACTTTGGACATATTGGATAACTACAATGAGGGTCATTCGTTCGGACCATGTTCTATTCTTAGTGGAAAACAGCTACAAAAATCTTTCACTCTGGAAGACCCAACACCTCCAAAGCACCAGATGGTCCAGGTGTAATTCTTCTTTTCTCCTGTAGAAGTGATGTAAGAAAATCAAACACTTGAAACAGCAATGGTAATCAGCATGAAGATCTACAGATATTTTGATGAATACCGTATGTGTTTGTATTGTGTTTGTCTTTCATCACTTTCTGTTGTTTTAATTGCTGGAGTCATATAAATATAAGATAACAGGATCCATCTCTTACTTTACTTTACTAGTCCAACTCAATGATGTAGTTCAAGTTTGTCTTCTGTAAGAAGCGTGACGATTAGTGTTGAGCGATACCTTCCGATATCGGGAAATATCGGATCGGATTGGATCGGACCGATACTCCAAAAATATCGGATATCGCCGATTCCGATACCGGAAACCAATGCTTGTCAATGGGACACAAATATCGGAATGAAAATAAACCCTTACTTTCCTTGTAGGTTAATTCTACATGAAGGAAAACAACTAAGAATAATGTAGAATGTATTGGGGGAGGTGGAGGAGACATTAAAGGCATAGAGGCTTAGCCCAATCAAATGGAATAGCAGGAATTAATTTTTTTTAAGACATTCGGAGTTACAAAGATATTGACTATCTTAAGCTTTTTTATATTTTGTCAGATATTTATGTTTCACTACTTCCATGCTCTTCACCTTCTTTTTTACTTCGCCCACGCTTTCTCCTTCATCATCCTCTTCAGGGTCATCTTCTTGGTCTTCTTTGGGGTGGTCTTCAGGTTCGTCGTCTCCAGGGTCATCGTTTTCGGGGTCGTCGTCTTCTTCAGGGTGGTCTTCAGGGTCGTCGTCTTTAGGGTCTTCGTCAGGGAGATCCAGAGTGATTACCAAACACCATTTAAAAAAGCTTGAACTTGGAAATGTAGCAGAAGGTACAAGAAGGCTGAGGAACTGCTGAGAACCAGCTGACGGTACTGGAACCTGGATGAAGGTACAAAAGCCAATGGAACCAGCTGATGGTACTGGAACCCAGTTACTAAGCAGGAGGTACCTGTTCCAGAAAGCACTACCAAGGACCAGCAGACGTTGGTGGAACTCAGATACCGAGAAGGAGGCACCTAAGCCAAAGGCTCTACCTGGAACCAGCTGACGTAACTGGAACCCAGGGGGACATATTCAAGATTGACTTCCAAAGAACCAGCTAATGGTGCTGGAACTCAGATAGGCAGGAGAAGGTACACATGAAAAAAAAAGTTGCAAGGCCGCGAGCCGGCCGGAGTTACCGAAACCCACAGTCCTACAGGGGGAGCTTGTCCTATTGGCACTACGGAACCAGCCTTCATTGCCAGATCCCGCAGCCCACATAGGAAGCACCTAAACTGCAGGCACCATAGAGTCGGCTAACCCGACCACAACACGACAGTACAACGTATTGGAGGCAAAGTGACGTTGATACTACCCGGAAACAGCTGGCGTACTGGAACCAGGCTGGGCGGGAGGGAGTACCCGTGCCAAAGACACTTCTGAGCAGCAACTGGTGGTGTTGGAGCCCAGGGATTACAGTAGAAACAGAGTGGAGGCAGAGGTCTATTTGGAGCAAGTTTAATATCTGTAGTAGTGTGAATGTGGACAGAGCAGGAGAAATTGCCGGACACACAGCAGGAGATCAGCTGATGTTACTGAACCCCAATAACACTGGAGCATGTGTTGACTGTGCAGACGGCACTTCTGAGCAGCAACTGGCTGTGCTGGAGCCCAGGGTAAATAATAGAAAAAGAGTGGAGGCAGAGGCCTAATTGGAGCAAGTTTAATATTTGTAGTAGTGTGAATGTGGACAGAGCAGGAGAAATTGCTGGACACACAGCAGGGGATCAACTGACGTTACTGAACCCTAAAAGCACTGGAGCATGTGTTGACTGTGCAGACGGCACTTATGAGCAGCAACTGGCAGTGTTGGAGCCCAGGGATTACAGTTCAGGTGGTAGAAACATGAACACAACAGGAGACCTGGATACTGTTGCCAACCAATTATTTAATCTGGAAGAGGACTGGCAAATTCCTGAAGATCCAGGCCTTGTTCATTTTCAGAAAAGTAAGCCGGTCAACGTTATCGGAGGATAGTCGCATGCGACCGTCTGTTAGTACACCACCTGCGGCACTAAAGACGCGTTCCGATAATACACTAGCAGCAGGGCAAGCCAGCACCTCCAGTGCATACTGGCTAAACTCTGGCCATGTATCCAGCTTAGAGACCCAAAACTTGAAGGGGGAAGAGCCGTGTGGGAGAACACTGATAGGGCAAGACATGTAGTCTGTCACCATCTGACGGAAACGTTGCCTCCTGCTGACTGGAGCTGTCTGTGTTGGTGTAGACATTTGTGGCGGGGACACAAATCTTTGCCACGTTTGGGCCATACTGGTCTTGCCTTGTGCTGAGGCTCTGCCTCTGCTCCCTCTTTGTGCAGAGCTTCCTCCACTGCCTCGACGCACTGAGCTGCTTTGTAAAGCACTAGCAGCACTGCTCTCGGGTGGAATGGAGAACATGATGGAATGCACCAGTGTTTTTTGGTACTCCCGCATTTTACGCTCCCGGTTCAAAGGTGTTATGAGGCTTTGTAAGTTGTCCCAGCAGCGAGGATCTAGGAGGGTGTACACCCAATAATCAGCCGTGTTGAGAATGTGGGCGATGCAGCAGTCGTTTCTCAGGCACTGCAGCATGAAATCAACCATGTGCTGCATACTGCCAACTGGCCAAGAAACGCTGTCCCCTGCTTGAGGTGTCATCTCTGCCTGCTCTGCATCACCCCACCCTCGCTCTACATACTGACTACAAGAGTATTGTGTACCTCCCTCCTCTGGACAGATGTCTTCCTCCTCCATTGACTCCTCCTCATCCTCCTCACAAAGTATCTCCTGCCTAGGCCTTTGTGAGGAACCACGTTGTGCAGACTGTCCAGAAGCAGATGGCATTTGTGACTCCTCATCCTCCACCTCTTCCACAACCTCCTCCCTTAGTGCTTGCAGTGTTTTTTCAAGCAGGCAGATAAGGGGGATAGTCATGCTGCCTAGTGCATCATCTGCACTCGCCATCCGCGTGGAATCATCGAAGGCACGCAAAACATGGCATATGTCCTTCATAGAGGCCCACTCAGTGGTGGTGAAGTGTGAACGGTGCGCAGTGTGACTTGCTTGCACCTGATGCAGCTGGTACTCCATTACTGCTGCCTGCTGCTCACACAACCTCTCCAACATATGTAACGTTGAATTCCACCTGGTGGGTAGGTCACATATGATGCGATGTTCCGGAAGGTGGAATCGGCGCTGCAGAATTGCAATGTGCGATCTTGCCATGCTGGAACGCTGCAAGTGAGCACACTCTATGCGGTCCTTGTGCAGCAGTGCATCAAGATCTAGATAGTCCCTCAAAAAACTCTGCTCAACCAAGTTGAGCACATGTGCCAGACATGGGATGTGAGTGAGGTTGCCTAGGCCCAGAGCTGCCACCAGATTTCGGCCACTGTCACACACTACCATGCCTGGCTGGAGATTCGCTGGCACAAACCACACGTCACTCTCCTGCTTGATGGCATTCCAGAGCTCCTGTGCTGTGTGGCTTCGATTCCCCAAAGAAAATAATTTCAATACGGCCTGTTGACGTTTGGCCACGGCTGTGCTCATACAGTATATGTCATAACAGGTAAGCGTTCACGGGTCCATGTGGAGGTAGACTGTGACGGCTCCTGCACCGCTGATTCAGAGGAACTGGAGAATGAGGAGGAGTCAATGTGTACAGACTGGATTCCTGCAATACTTGGAGTTGGCAGAACGCGTACAGCGCCACTCTCAAGATCTGTACCCGGCTCCAAAACATTTAACCAATGGGCAGTGAGGGAAAGATATTGTCCCTTTCCATGGTTACTGGTCCACGCATCGGTGGTCAGGTGGACCTTGCTACTGACGGCGTTTAGTAGCGCATGTTTAATTTTTCCCTCCACATGCTTTTGCAGGGCAGGGACGGCTTGCCTACTGAAATAAAAGCGGCTGGGCACGTTGCATTGTGGGACTGCCAATGCCATGAAGTTACGGAAGGTGTCAGTCTCCACCAGCCTGAATGAAAGCATTTCAAGGGACAGTAGTTTTGCAATGCCAGCATTCAGAGCCTGTGTTCGGGGGTGGTTTGCTGAGTATGGGCGCCTTTTCTCCCATGTCTGTGCTACCGATGGCTGTAGACTGGCCTGGGAGTGTGAGGATGACAGGGAGCATGGTGCTGTGGGTGGAATGACACTGTGTCTCTGTACAACAGTGCCAGAGGTTCTTCCATGGTGATCCTGTGAGGAAGCTGAACCAGCTGTGTGTGAGCTGGAGGAAGAGGCTACTGGGTCACCCTCCCAGGGCTATGGGGTACTCGGTACCGGGCCTGTCTCTCAGAGGGGATTGTCACAGCAGCGGCGACCTGGTCCGTGGCCCTGGGCACCCATGTAAATGGGGTTGTGTTGGAAATAAAGTTTATAAGTGATTTGTGACGCCACCTGTGGTGTTCGGCAAGGGAGGTGTTAAGCCAACGCTGCAGACAGATCCTCTGGGACAGATGGTGTGGTGCAGCAATGATGGGGTAGCCCTCCACAGGTAGGGCTGTTGGTCCCAGGGCAGTGTAGCGGAATGTTTAGGAAGAGGGTGCAGTGTTTGGCACAGAGATGTAGCATTGCTGTGGATGTTGCAGGAAGGAGGTAAGGACACAACAGGGTGCAGTTTCTTTACCGTTACTTGGCAAACGCAGTCCAGGGTCCTGATTACAGATGGCACAGGAGCAGGCTATCCTGGAAACAACTCAGGGATCTCTCTATCAGATGGGTTGTGTAGTCTCCTTCCTAGCGCTGGCTTGAGGTACATGCAGTACAGTGTTACTCTGAAGTTCCTCCTTCTTATCTTCTCTTAGAACTACCTCGTATGGCAGACAGCTGTAGCCCTCTATCTCTCTTGGCTCACCTGTCGCTGTTGTGCCTCCGAGTCTTAGTTGGGAATAGAGCATTTACAGCTTCCTATTCCTCTGGTTTCTGTTGCAGGACCTTCAGTATCCATACAACCATGGAGACCAGGCTCCAGATCATGCGCTTTCACTGTGAGGGAGCTCTCTATCCTCAGCTCAACCTCCAGCTTCTCTCCACATGTCTACACACGTTGCCCTCCTCACACTAGCTAACTCCCTCCTCCTTCCTGGCCCTCAGAGAGCACTCCTCCCCGATTCTGGTTCAGAGCTCCTTCTGCTGGCCCGGAGTGGGAACTGTGTTGCATGTAAATGATTAACTGTTAGAGAGACCCTTCATTGCCTCCAAGCATGACATCACCCTCCCTGGAGGAAGGCAATGCCATTGTGGCGACCATACTCCTGGGGGCGCCACATTTCCCCCTAGTTCAAGTCAGCACTCGTGGGCTGATGAAAGAAAACATGAATAACATATAACAAATGACAAATAAACAATTATGGAGGCTACAAGATTTTGAAAAAATGAAAAATGTACAAAAACCACAAGCTCCAAAAATAGTCCTATGATGATAAGTCCAAGCATCAATGTCCATGGTCCATTCCTGGGCAAATGGTGAACTATTTACAAGGGTAATGACCACACACAGTCCTGTGGCCAGAATGTCCATCAAAACAAAACTGGAAAATTCAAAGGAAACTCTTACAGATTATCTGTGGGCACAAACTTGAAAACAGTTACATATGTACATGTACAGGTTAACATTACTTTAACTTATTTATATGCGGAATCTGATGGGTGGTATACCTTGTGTAGTACGGGTAGACCTGCGTAACACTGGTGTGATTGGGGATCTTACTGGTTGTCTGGTGCTAACTACTGGTGTAGTGTGTAATGTACTGGATACACTACTGGTGGTTCTGCGTAGCACAGGAATACTAGATTTCCTAGGACCAGTTCTACTCACTGTGGGTATGACAGATTCATCACTGGCAGGGCGAGGGTTCTCTGGCTCCACTGCTGGTGTAGCATCTGTTGCCTGATTTTCCTGATTTTCAGGATTCTCTTGAGTCACTTTTTCTTGTACTACCAGTTGGGGAAATGTCAACACTGGCACCACTATAGCATCATTTACTTTAGTCCAATTTGCAGGGAATTCTCCAAGTGTGGTGCTGACCTTTTCTTCTTCTATGGGTTGGATGTTCTTTTGTTCTTCCATTCTTTCTCTTAACTGGTCAGGGCATAATTTCAAATGATCCCTTGATACTGCTGCTGAGGTTTCTCCTCCATCGTTACTAATAAGGCACACCTTGGTATTGTCAAAATTTGAGGGTAGAATGGTATAGGGTTCAGCTACCCATTGGTCATCCAATTTATGCATTTTCCTTTTCCTCTTGAGGACTTGTTCTCCTGGTGACAAGGGAACTGCAGGTGCATGCTGATTGTAGTTCCTCTCTTGTTTTTGTCTTGCCTGAGCTAGACTCTTTTCCACACATTCTTGTACTCTTCTGTACGGTTGCTACCTCTCTGTGTCCCAGTCAGCATCTGGTGACGTCACCTCAGGTGTCAGGACTCCCATGTCCAAATCAATAGGCAGTTTACCAGGCCTCGCTCTTATTAGGTAGGCTGGAGTGCAGTTGGTGGAATTCACAGGAATGTGGTTGTAGAGGTCTACCAGATCTGGCAACTTTTCTGGCCACAGATTCCCCTTCTCCAAAGGCAAGGTCTTCAGTAGGTCGATCACCACCTAGTTCATCTTGTCACACATGCCATTGGTCTGTGGATGGTATGGTGTTGTCCTGATCTTCTTACAACCGTACAAGTTACAGAATTCCTGGAACACTTCTGCCTCAAAGGCGGGACCTTGATCAGTAAGCACTTGCTCAGGATAGCCATGTGGTCTACGGAAGTGCTGTTGGAATGCTCAGGCTGCTGTCCTGGCTGTTTGATCTTTGACAGGCACAACTACCAGGAATCTTGAGTAGTGGTCAACGATGGTAAGAGCATAGATGTATCCTGACCGGCTTGGGACCAGCTTCACATGGTCTAGGGTGACCAAGTCAAGTGGCTGTTTGGTTATTATTGGCTGTAGAGGAGCTCTCTGGCTGTTTCGATCCTTTCTGCGCAGGTTACATTGTCCACACTCCCGGCACAACTTTTCAATGGCTTTTCTCATACCAGCCCAGTAAAATCTCTCCCGGAGCAAGGCTTCCAACTTCTTCCATCCGAAGTGTCCAGCTCCATTGTGGTATGCTTCCAAGACCATTGATGCCTCTCTCTTTGGGACCACCAACTGCCAGATGAGCTCATGAGTGCGGGCATTGATACTCCTCTGACACAGCTTTCCATCATAAATGAACAGCTGACCTCTTTCCTTCCACAACTGCTGGGTTTCTTCAGGAGCATCCGACTCTGGGCATGAGTCAGCTTGTGACAGTAGCTCCTTCACCAGGCGGACTGCGGGGTCACTATCCTGCGTTTCTGCCCAATCGTGATGGGGCAATGGATTTAGGGTGGCCTCTTTCAAGCTAGACCTTCTGTTTCTCACTCCTTGGGCACGTTGAGCTGCAATTGGCCAGTGGAAGGGAGGTAACTCTATTTCTTCAAGAGCCTCAGGGTCTTCTCCTACATCTGGCAGATTAGGCATTCTGGACAGCGCATCAGCATTTGCATTCTTGTGCCCTGCCCGGTACTTGATGGTAAACTCATAGTTAGACAACCGAGCCATCCATCGCTGTTCCAGTGCACCTAATTTTGCATTGTCCAAGTCAGTCAACGGGTTGTTGTACGTGAAGATGGTAAACTTGGCTGAAGCTAGGTAATGCTTGAATCTTTCAGTCACAGCCCAGACAATGGCGAGGAACTCCAGCTTGAAGGAACTGTAGTTGTCTGGGTTCCTTTCAGTGGGACAAAGCTTACTGCTGGCGTAGGGGATCACTCTTTCGTTGCCATTCTGTACCTGCGACAGTACTGCTCCAAGTCCCACGTTGCTGGCATCAGTATACAACACAAAGGGTTTGTCATAATCTGGGTAGGCCAGAAGTTCATCTCCTGTGAGAGCCATCTTTAGTCTGGTGAAGGATCTCTCCAACTCCTCAGTCCATTCAAAGGTGGAACTTTTCTGTTTGGCCTTCTTGGACTGCCCCACCAGAAGATTTTGCATAGGAGTGGCTATTTCAGTGAATCCTTTGATGAACCTTCGGTAGTAGCCTATCAACCCGAGGAATTGGCGTACTTCATGGAGGTTGCTGGGCTTCGGCCAGTCCCGGATGACTGTGACTTTGTCAGGATCTGGTGCCACACCTTCTGCACTCACTACATGACCGAGGTACTGTACCTTGGCTTCAGGAGGTGGCATTTGGAAGGCTTCACCTTCAGGCCAAAGTTCGACAAGGCTTCAAACACCTCAGCCAGGTGCTCCAGATGGTCTTCATAAGTGCCACGGGAACCTGCCAATACCCACTAGTGAGATGTAAGGTGGAAAAGTAGTTAGCAGTTTTAAGTGCAGATAATCACTCTTCAATTCTGGGTAATGGGTAGGCATCTTTATGTGTAATGCTGTTAATTTTCCTGTAATCAACACACATTCTCATGGTACCATCCTTTTTCTTTACAAAAACTATTGGAGCTGCCCAGGGGCTACAACTGTCTCTGATGACCCCAGCTTTCTTCATCTCTCTCAACATACCTTTAGCACATTGGTATTGTGTGGGGGGTATAGGCCGGTACCTTTCTTTAATGGGTGGATGATCTCCAGAGGGGATATGATGTTGAACCCCTTTTGCCTTCCCGAAATCTAGGGGGTGTTTACTGAATACCCGTTCATACTCCTGAGTCACTCTGTAAACCCCATTTTTTTGGTATGAAGGTGTAGAATCAGTCCCCACCTGCAGTTGCTGGCACCACTCCTACAGCTGCTTTACAGAGCCATTGTCCTCCACCTGGTCGGATGAGACCAAGGGCTCTGCTGCCTGCATTGCATTATTACTGACAGTGAGCAGCTTAGCAACTGTGGCATACCGAGGTATTGTGGCCTCCTCCTCCCCACAATTCAAAAGGCGTACAGGTACTCTCCCCTTTCGTACATCAACTACCCCTCTGGCTGTCAGGACAGTGGGCCTGCTATCAGAGTATACTGGCTCTCTGCCTGGTATCTTTCCCTCTGAGGCCTATGGCTGCCCGACACCAAATCAACATTTCACATCTGGGGGGTATTGCAATGGGAAAAGAATCACTCACTCTGACACTGCCAATTTCTCCACCAGAGAGTTCTACCTGCTGTCTTTGCATCAGGGCCTTGATCTCCTTCTGCAGGACTCGTTGTTTCACTGGAACCAGCAGTCTCAGCCACCTGTTGCAACAAGACAGTAACCTCGGAAAGACAATTTTCAATTATATTTGTACCAAGAGTCATCATGGGATTACATTCTCGTCGATCAATATCCACAACTATCAGACCTTGAGATTTTAACTCCACCCTCCCCACTTTAACAGTAATTTCTTTATTTCCCACTTGTGTTAAAGACTGACCATTACTGGCAACTACTGTTAGTTCATCACTTGGGCCACGGGTGAGTTCAGAGTCAGCCCAATACCGCTTGTAGAGGATATAGGGCATAGTGGTCACCTGGGAGCCAGTGTCCAGCAAAGCGTTCATGGGGATGCCGTCAATCACCACAGGGAGGATTGGTCTCCCTCCAATATACTTGGCTCGCCAGTTCCTTGGGCCTTGTGGTCCTACTCCTGGGGGTTGGCCCTCTGCCCCAGGGGTTACTCGTTTAAAGGACAGAATCTTGCAAGATGGCCTGCCTTGTGGCAGCGACGACAGATGGGACGTCTGTCCTGATCATAGCGGTCGCTGTTCCTCCCTCGGAGTGGCGGGGTTCTCCTCTTCCGGAGCCACGGGGCATCCTCTGACTGAAAGCAAGCTGGATCTTCTCCTTGGAGGACACCTGCAGGGACTGCACGGTTTTAGTAAGTGCAGCCATACCTTTGGTCAACTCCTGGACTTGAAGACGTAGCTCTTCTGTTGGATCTTTTTCCAGAGTCTGTGCATCAACCTCCACAGGGATGGAAGGAAAAATGTTGCTTCCTGGTGGTAGGTGATCGCTGGGCGCCTAGGGGCGCTGGACAGCTGACAGTTGGTTCCTGCAGTACCCGAATAGCCTTGTCCTTGAAATCAGCAAAGTCCAGGTCAGGGTTTTGTAGGGTTATGATGTGCAGCTGTGCTCTGTGAGTACTGGAGAGGAGTCCTTCAATGAACTGCTCTTTTAACAGTTTGTCTTCCTCTTTCACACTGTCAGGATCAATTTGCTTGACGGCTCGCAGCGCCTCCTGCAGGTTAAGAGCATAGTCCCGTATACTGTCCTGCACTTTCTGTTTACATCCAAAGAATCTCATCTTGATTTCAGAGGCAGTGCGGGTGTCAAAGGTGCTTTTCAGCTTAGCTAGGATCTTTTTAACAGTCTCTTTGTCAGTGTCCTGCCAGGCTTTTACTTCTCTCTCTGCTGCACCTGTTAGCTGCCCAATCAGGATGTTCACCTTCTGGCTTTCAGATAGAGGATACACCTCAAACAAACTGCACAGTCTCTCTTTAAATTCACTCAGGGTATGTGACTCACCCGAGTACTACGGTAGCCAGGCCGCTCCCGGTATGTATCGCATAGACAGCGGCATTATGGGGACAGCTGTGATGGGTGCTATTGGAGCTGCAGCCGTGTTGGGCACTGCATCTTGCGGTGCTGAGGGGTTGGCGGGGCGTCTGCCGCTGCATCGGTGCTTGCTTCAGACATTCTCTTTCCCCCCTAGTTAAAGGGTGCCAGGCCCCGGGGTTAAGTGGCTTACCGGCTGTAGGCCTCAGCTCCTCCCCTTCTCACGCGCTGTCCTCTCTTCCCGCGTGGCACTTCACTTCTTCACGCTCTGTGGCAGGCTCCGCCCATGAAGGCCTGCCCCTTTTTCTTCCCGCGCGCGCCAATCAGCGAGATAATGGCGGCAATGGCGCCAATTTCGCACACAGTCTATAGCACACAACAGTCTCTGGCACACAGGACCTGGGGATACCGATCTCCGTAATCCTGTTCGTGATGCCAAAATGGGTCACCCTCCCAGGGCTGTGGGGTACTCGGGACCGAGCCGGTCTCTTAGAGGGGATTGTCACAGCAGCGGTGACCAGGTCTGTGGCCCTGGGCGCCCATGTAAAAGGGGTTGAGTTGGAAATAAAGTTTATAAGTGATTCGTGATGCCACCTGTGGTGTTCGGCAAGGGTGGTGCTAAGCCGACGCTGCAGACAGATCCTCTGGGACAGATGGTGTGGTGCAGCAATGATGGTGTAGCCCTCCACAGGTAGGGCTGTTGGTCCCAGGGCAGTGTAGCGGAATGTTTAGGAAGAGGGTGCAGTGTTTGGCACAGAGATGTAGCATTGCTGAGGATGTTGCAGGAAGGAGGTAAGGACACAACAGGGTGCAGTTTCTTTACCTTTACTTGGCAAACGCAATCCAGGGTCCTGATTACAGATGGCACAGGAGCAGGCTATCCTGGAAGTAACTCAGGGATCTCTCTATAAGATGGGTTGTGTAGTCTCCTTCCTAGAGCTGGCTTGAGGTACATGCAGTACAGTGTTACTCTGAAGTTCCTCCTTCTTATCTTCTCTTAGAACTACCTCGTATGGCAGACAGCTGTAGCCCTCTATCTCTCTTGGCTCACCTGTCGCTGTTGTGCCTCCGAGTCATAGTTGGGAATAGAGCATTTACAGCTTCCTATTCCTCTGGTTTCTGTTGCAGGACCTTCAGTATCCATACAACCGTGGAGACCAGGCTCCAGAACATGCACTTTCACTGTGAGGGAGCTCTCTATCCTCAGCTCAACCTCCAGCTTCTCTCCTCACATATACACACGTTGCCCTCCTCACACTAACTAACTCCCTCCTCCTTCCTGGCCCTCAGAGAGCACTCCTCCCTGATTCTGGCTCAGAGCTCCCTCTGCTGGCCCGGAGTGGGAACTGTGTTGCATGTAAATGATTAACTGTTAGAGAGACCCTTCATTGCCTCCAAGCATGACATCACCCTCCCTGGAGGAAGGCAATGCTATTATGGTGACCATACTCCTGGGAGCGCCACACTACAACACGAGCTGAAGAGGTGGTAGGTGGTGCTTTAGGTTGGCCTAGGTCTTCAGTGTGTCTTTGTAACTCAACCACGTGCTTGGTCCGCACATGTTTCCACATATTTGTGGTATTGAGGTTGCTGACACTTTTCCCTCTTTTCACTTTCTGATTACACAGCTTGCATTTGACAAAGCAAATGTCATCTGCAACTGTGTCAAAAAAGGACCAGGCACTGCAAGTCTTGGGAGCGCCCGTTTTGGGTTTTGGAAGAGGCATGCTCCTAATGGGTGCCGAAGTGGAGGCTACAGGCAACCGAGTCTGCCCCCTCCCTCTCCTCCTTTTTTGGCCGTTCGGGGAATCTCTTCCTCAGAGCTGCTCCCACCACCTTCCTGTACCTCATGCCATGATGGGTCAAGGACCTCATCATCTACACTACCCTCTTCAAACGACTGCTTCTCCTGGGTAGTCTCAACAGAACAGTACGCACCAGAAAGTGGCACCTGAGTCTCATCATCAGATGCGTACTGAGGTGTGCTGACCATAGGCACTGGCCCACGCGCCTCTTCAGATTCAGAGAGACAAAGCTGTTGCGCATCACTGCATACTACCTCTTCTTCAAATTCTCGAATGCTGCTTGGCTGGCCCCCTCTTTCCAAGCCAACAGATTCAGAGAACAGAAGTAGAGATGACTCCTGTCCAGGGCTCTCTGACTGCCTGGGCAATTTGGCAGGTGGTGAAGAGACAGATGGGTGCTCTTCAGTGCTCTGGACCTGAGAGGATCTGGAACTAATGGAAGTTGATGCGTTAGCTGCCATCCATCCAACAACGGCTTCAACTTGTTCGTCCCGCAGCAGTGGGGTACGGCGAGCTCCTACAAAGCTGAGCATAAAGGACTGTTCCCTGTGAAAACTGGGGGATGCTGAGTCACTGGTGCCCGCAGCAGGCACAGAATCCCCATGTCCTCTCCCTGCAGAAACTCCACGCCCACGACCAAGTGCCTTACTCCCTGCCTCCTTCATCTTGGTAGACTGATAAAGATAGGCAGAAAAGTACTAAGGGCTTAGTGTGCTTATTCCTGAACAGCTGCTAAGAGGTATAAGAAACACTAATTTTATAAAGTGTGGACTAGACTTTAATATGAGCTAATGTGGCCTTCACAACTGTAAAGTGGAGTGTTTGGTGAACTTTATTAACTTTTTTTTTCACAAAAAGACACTGGATGTGCCCAAAGATGTAAAACCACAAACTTTTTGCAGCTATTACAATGTAGGAAGGTAACCTACAATGCAATAGATGAGGCTCCAAAAAATAGGCTAATACTAATCTGGCTGGGGCTGCAGGGCACAAGCCAGCAGAAAGGCTCCTCTATCTACTCCTATATAGTGTTTGCAAATATTCTAGCTGGATACGGATGGAACCACACTAATAGGTGAAATATGGAAAAATGAGCAGCACTAATGCAAAAAAGGACAATGTATGAGGCAGTGACGCACGCTGAGTGGACTAAAACCGGAGGTGGCTGGCTGCAGAACACACTACAGCGTGAGCTGCACTCACACACAGAGACCTAGCAGACAGCCGTGAACAGCGCTGCAAGGCAAAAGAAAGCTACAGCGGTTGATAAAGTAGCCTGGGTAAAGCACAATACAGTATAGCAAATCGCTAGATCACACTGTCCCACAGAACAGCAGCGTCCTATCCCTAACTGAATTCACAGAAGAGTGAACCCAAAATGGCGGCGGCGGCTTTTATAGTGCATCATGACATCATTTCAGTAGCCAATCAAAGCCATGCCAGTAGTTACATGACTAACATGCTCTAACAGGATGTGCCCACACTTCTTAGGATCCTCATTGGCTGAATAAAATCAAACTGGCTCATTGCATTATGGGAACTTCCGATTCCGGTATTCGATATACTAAAAGTATGGGAACTCAGTATCGGAATTCCGATACCGCGAATATCGGCCGATACCCGATATTGCAGTATCGGAATGCTCAACACTAGTGACGATTATTCTTGGTTGAACCGCAGTACATTCTTATTGATATCACAGGTCAACATTTTGTACTTTTTCCGTAGATAATTTTTTCTCTACTGTCAACGCTATCTTTCATTATCATCAGTGCACTTTTGTGTATCTATATGTACATGGATCTGCAGTATAGCTTCATTTTGAGCTTTATTGATAGAAAATAACCACTGTTCAGCTTGTAATGTAGCGTATTCTGAATAAAAAATACACAGTGTTTATAGAAATACAGTTGATTCTAAATATGAACAAGTGAATAGCTTGCAGTGTCCATTAAAATATTTGTCTGCTACTCTACCACCCCTTCTCATTCCCAATGTTCCCACTATGGAAAATAAACACCTATACCCACGTCCAGTACTGGCGCTGTTACAGCAGTGTCAGCACTTGCTCTCCCATGGCTTACGTGAAATAACAATGTCTCTGCAGCCAATCAGAGCGGGCTAGCTTCACTCTGCCCACCTTTGGCTGTATCACAGAAGCGCTTACTTCCTACAGATGTATGTGATTTGTCCAATGGTGGAGAGAGTCAAGCCAGAGCTTATTGGCCTCAGAGATCAAATGACATAAAAATGTCATGCAATCCCCAGGATAGCCAGTGCAGACACTGCTGGAACAGCACTGGCATCCGAGGTGATTATAGGGGTTGTTATTTTTCAAGGGTGAAACATAGGGATTGTCTGAGTAGGGGACAACCCCTTTAAGGAGACCAGATGTGTATGGAGTTTGCCTGGCAATACTCCATGGGAGAGAAAAGTATACAAATTAACTTTCTGCCAAAAAGAAAGAAAACTATAACATTAATGAAACCTTCTGGAGGTAGCTACCCTATTAGTCAATGTCCAAATGAGCCTTCCAATATGATGAGAGACAACATAAAAAATAAAAATAATGACCAACCTTTTAAAAGATTGTCCAGTATATGTATAATTCTGCAAATAGGCAGCAATAGGACTGAGACACTGCAATAGAGCTCTCCGTCACAGCTCATACACCACAAGCAGGGCTGGACTGGCCATCTGGCAATTCTGGCAAATGTCAGAAGGGCCTGTAATGGGCCACCTTGTCTGCTATGTTGTTAACAGAATTGGTGTTCTCAAGACACCCATACTGTTAAGAGTTGTGACGGAGCACAAAGTCGCTGACTCCATCACTTATCCCAGCAGGCCACGGAATCATTACAAATATTGGTCATGTAGTAAATCTTGCTTTCCTGTATCCAGGGTAATATTAGTAATATATTCAGTTTGGTGCTTGGAGACGGGGACAGCATGGCCTGTGTGATTTCAAATGCCAGGGCTGTATTTAAGTCTCAGTCCGTACCTGACCACAGGTGCCATCTATTGCCAATCACTGGCCTTAATGATATACACTATAAGACCGTTGAGTGCTTGGCTGCAGACATCTCATGGGGTATAAGGGCTATGACAGTCAATTTAAATAGTATATCAGTGGGGAGCAACAGAGACGCAGTAGGGGTAAATGTACCATTGCTTTAGCACTACGGCTGCCTGCAAGCAGCATTTCACTTATCTTGTTCGACCCGTTTAATATTAAAAATTGCAATTGTGAAAAGGAAGCTGACATATTACAGGGCCAAAAAGTTCAGCATTCCTCTGGGAATCATTCTTATCCACGCAATAACGCTTAATAGTTTGGCTTTACATACTTGTGTCATTGTTTATTTTATTGCAGCATTGCGAAAGTTCATCTCCAGTTGAGAGATTTGTGTCCACTGTCTTCATAAACTTTACCCTGCGTTATTGGTCCTACAGTAACAACAATATAAGGTTAATTACAAAACTATATTTAGTTTAAGGATTAAAATTGTAATAAGATTAAAGTAGAAATAACAAGTACATGTTCAAAAGTTCATATGTTTATTTGCAATTATTCTGCATTTGATGTTTGATATTGAAAGGATTACTTCTGGAGCGAGCTAAGGAAACATTCTGACTGTCTGATTAACTTCCCTATAAAATAAATACGTAATAGCCTATATAGTGGCAATCATAAAAGTATAGATGATCATATACAGTATAAAATAGGATGCAAAGGGATGAAGATGGCGACCAAGACTCAAAAGCCTCTTTGTGTCATCCAGCAGATGTGCAGAATGCTATAAAAATAGTGCTGGAAAAATTGCCACCAGTGAGCGAATACTGGCCACAGAAGGGCATCGCTAGGGGGTATAATGGCCGTGAGGGTGGAGCTCTTGATGTAAGTACTGTAGGGAGAGGGCATGAAGGTTTGAATGTTATTATACTGGGGGAGGTTGGTTCTAGATGTGATTTATACTGGGGAGGGGCTCTGAATGCCACTGTTGGGGGGCTCTGGATTATTATAACTGTGGGGCTTCTGGATGTCATTAATGTAGGCTGGTCTGGATGGTATAATAGTGGGGAAGTCTGGATGTTCCTACTGTGGTGGGTGTCCTGGATGTTACTATGGTTTGGAGGGCTTTTGATGTTACAATGAGTGTGGGGGGTGAGATGGGCTTTTGATGTTACAATGAGGGTGTAGGGGTGTGCTCTTGATGTCACTAAAGTGAGGGGTTATGAATATAATAATACTAGGTGGACTTTGGATCTTATTTCTGTTGGGATCACTGGATGTCATTACTATGGGGGCTGTGAATGTCACTAGTGTGGGGGGTATGGATATCATTATACTAGGGGACTTTGGGATTTTACTTCTGTTGAGATATCCGAATGTCACTAATGTGGGGCGTCTCTAGATGTGATTTTAGTGTTAAGTGTCTGGATGCGTATACTAGGTTGCGGGAGCGTGTACACTAAATTGGAGGGGGCACTTCCCTCTGGATGTGTAAATTATTGTAGTGGGGGAAATCAGCTTTTTAAACATGTGGAAATTACATTGGGAGGGGGGCTAACTGCATGTGTATATGTAATTTTTACTTTCAGAAGAAGACAGTAGGGGGCAGTATTATAAGAGTAAGTATTATCGGAGTTATTTAACATTAAAGGGGTTGACCAAGATTTTTTTTTACAAAGACCAGGAAGCAATAAAATAGCATATTTATCCATTAATTACCCTCAGGTAATCCTGCAGCCAAACACAGTTATCAATGGTGATAATATTATTAAACTGATTTAATTCACACATTATAAACCTTCCCCATGACCCTGTGTAACAGCCTGTCTTTATTAGTTTTTTGACTGTAATTTATAATTGGATTCTGTATGTGACCCCTTCTCATGTACAGCACCATGGAATCAATAATGTTGTAAAAATATAACATAGGTCTACAAAAAAATATTTTTTATCATCACAGGTGACTTTGTACTTTTCTGAATTATCTTTTTGTCCTGATTTAAAAAATGTATATAGTTTTTCCGTAGCACGTATAGTTTCCATGGAGCAGCATCATTATTATAAGGTATAGGAAATATACTGGCGACATAAAGAAAACAGTAATCTACATATCAGAAAAAAATGTTTCACCTTACAAAACAGTTTTTATTCAAGCAAAATAATTTCACATGCAAAACAGAAACCAAAATAAGAACAGAAATTAAAAGTGCTTGACATTAGACTGTCGTTGATACGATTTTTCAGGGTTGTCCCTATATAACATCCAACAGTAATCTGCCATCACTGAGTCATTCCAAAAACCCTGGTAGCGGAGTTCCATTACTTTAATGTCCTGGTGAAACCGCTCGCCTTGTTCATCACTTAAATCCTCAAGATTTTGAGGGAAGAAATCTAAATGTGAATGCAAAAAGTGCATGTTCAGAGACATGCGACATCCAAGACACTGGTATGCATTTAGCAGTTCCTCAACACCTTCAACATATTCTGGAGATTTTTGTTTTCGTATGAAGTTTTCACAGATCCACTTGTAGCTTTTCCAAGATCTCAATTCCTTATCATATAGAGTTCCTTCAAACACATCATCTCTCATAAGCTCTCTGATCTGAGGACCAACAAATACCCCTTCCTTCAGTTTTGCAGGTGAAATGCTGGAGAATTTCCGTGAAATGTACTGGAACCCTTAAGAATTTGTCTTTGCCATGGCTTTCACAAAGTTTTTAATCAATCTCAACTTTATATGTAGTGGAGGAAGAAAGATTTTTGTTGGAGCAACTAAAGGATTATGCTGAACATTGTCTCTACCTGGAGCCTAGATGTTTCTCTGTCCCCAGTTACGATGAACATAATGCTCTACTTTATTTCTACTGTCCTATAAACAACATATTTTGTGAAACCTCCTTGCATTCCCATTAGCAGACCAATCACTTTCAAATCTCCACAGATATTCCATTGATGATGCTTATATTGTATAGCATCCAAAACAACTGACAGATTTTCATAACTTTCCTTTAGATGACATGAGTGAGCAATAGGGATTGATGGTTTCATATTTCCATTGTGAAGCAACACTGCTTTCAAACTTCTCTGTGATGAGTCAATAAACAATCGCCAATCTGCAACAAAATACTTTTGAGTTCAAAATGCCCAAATCAATATATCAAACTTTATTCCAATATTAATCGCACAAAATCTTTTTTGTGCAAAAAAAGTGTCAATATTTTATTCATTAGCAAATCCATAGAACATGTTTTATGGAATTTGTTAATGAATAAAATATTGACATTTTTTTGCACAAAAAAAATTTCACTCCCTGAAGAAACCACATGTGAAACGAGCGTTGGAATGTGAGGCGCCGGTGTTCACATACACAGTATGAATCCAGGTGGGTAGTTTTTGATTAACCCTATACCTTCATGGCCTAGTTATTTCATGTTGAAAATGCACTATGCACTTTACGCTTTTTTATATTAATCATGACAAATTTGGCCATATAATAACGAATGAATTTCTGGTTGTATGATAAAAAGCAGTGGGATAATTGATTATATGGAATAATGCACTGCATGGTATACTAAATAGAAAATTCTATATATTTTTTCTCTGCTTTTGAAAATCCCCCTTTTTTTGTGGCTTGAAACCTTATATATTGACTACTGTGCATGTTGACCTCCTTCCTCTGTTGGAATTTTTTATCGTTTTTATTTGGAATCATGTTGGTGTCTTTTTGACTTAATAAAAATCATATATTTAATAATAATTTAGTTTTGGAATTTTTCTTAAGTAGAATTTTTTGGTATTACGTTTTATGGAATTTGTTAATGAATAAAATATTGACACTTTTTTGCACAAAAAAAAAATTTGTGTGATTAATATAGTAAAATTTGATATATTGATTTGGGCATTTTGAACTCATCTGGCTTTTGTAGGTTAGATTAAATTATAGAGTTGCCTAGCTATTCACTTGGATCTCAATGTGTTGATCAATTATAGGTATGATACTTTTTGCTAAAACAAAATACTTTTGATTTAGTTCTTCAAAGAGGCCATTCACATTGTTACAGTACACTATTGGTCCATCAACTGTGAAAAATTGTGTTAAAGTGTTACTTCTGTTTCAGTAATAACACACTTTTACATCATCATGAAGAAGACTCTTCTGTTTCAATCTAGATGCAATAAGTTCATCTTTATCTTTTGACAATGAAAGGTCTCTGATTTGATCATTTAATTCATGTTGAGTAAAGCATTCTGGCAGCTCGGCTGCTCCATCAGGTACATACTCATCTTGACTTGAGGTCTCCATGTCTTCGCCAGTAGCTTCAGCTCCATAGTCTTCATATTCTACTTCATTTTCATCCAATCCAGACAATGGTGGTACAGGAACTGGCAACATACCATCATGTGGAACTGGCCTAATCGCAGATTCAACTTAAGGGTAATTAATGAGGGGGACAATATACAGAAACAGGATGGATATATCAGGCAGAACAGCGTGCCACATAAGAGGACTAAAAGCTGCCATAACTACAGAAAGAAAGAACTAAGCTGGATGTCAGGTCCAGATTATATGTACAGCAAGGAAAACCTGTATACCCAGTATCTTTATACACAGCATGATCCGTATATAGCAAAGTGAGAAGTTATAACATGCACCTCAGGTATGTATCCATGATAAGTATACAGCACATTTGGACAGAGCCTTTACACAGATACCACATAAATAGTGAAAGTAACCTGGTTGCACTGAATCTGTACACACAAGATGATCAGCATATAGCAAAGATGAAGTCACATACAGGTCACAAGACTCCATAAATGGGAAGGGGAAAGAAAATAATCAGCACAGCAAGGCCAGTACATACAGCATTGCCATGAAGTGCAGCCACTCCTCATCAAACACATACCGTCCCCCAACTCTTCCCCTCTCACCCTTATCAACAGCACATGTGCCCATAGAACTAATGGCAGACAATGTATGTGTCCATGTTCTGTCCTCTCATACATATGCAATCCCCCAACTGCTCTCCTCTCACTAGGGTCCAGTAAACCCAGCTCCACTATGTTAATGGCAGACCCTGTAAACCTGTAGCAGCCACCCAAGTGAACATGGTGGCCACATAAATTTCTGAGGTAATATTGATCCCATATATGATGTAAGAGCTGATACTACACCAATATATGATGTCTCAGATGAATGTGCTCCTAAAATCATCTGTAATGTGAAGTGATGACCCCAGTATTACTCTCCCTAACAGTGCAGACATGAGGGAACTCTGAGGTAATATTGATTCCATACATAATGTAGGAGCTGATACTACACTGGTACATGATGTCTGAGGTGAATGTGCTCCTATCATCTGTAATGTGAAGTGATGACCCCAGTATTACTCTCCCTGACAAATGCAGCCATGAGGGAACATGGTGGCTACATGAATTTCTGAGGTAATATTAATCCCATACATGATTTAGGAGCCAGAAATAAAGTGAAGTGATAATCCCCAGTGTTATACTTCCCTGAAACTGCAGTGATGTCTGATGTCTTTTCCATTTGATCTGGTGAAAGAAAGAGGTATAAATACACATTTACCTCCTCTATATAAACCCCCACCCCCCTCACAGAGAGAGACCAGCCCCCACCATCCTTACAAAAAGAGCCAGAGATACCTCACCTAAATAAGTTCCACCGTCCTCACAGTGGCACACCAGGCACAAACTCTTGCTTAAAATCTACACCACTATACACACAAAACTGCAGGAGTTAAAAGATCCACCAATCACAAAGTCATGCCCTCCTCCACCTATTGCTCCAGTAGTTTCTTGATCTACCCATAGGATTAAGCCCCCGTTACACATAGCGATATCGCTAGCAATATCGCTGTAACGTCACCGATTTTGTGACGTAGCAGCGATATTGCTAGCGATATCGCTATTTCTGATACTTTCCTCCGACCGGCTCCCCCGCTGGTTATCGCTGATCGCGCGAGAAGGTCCTGGATCATTTCTCGTCGGGCGCTTCCTGCGGCGCCGACGAGCGACGCGTGGATGCGGGCGGGAGGACGTCAGGATCGCTGCGTCTGACAGGTAAATAGCGACCCCTGACCCCTGCGATGTCGCTGGTGAGATCTGCCTGTGTGGCAGCTCACTAGCGACCACTTAGCAATGCACCAGCGATCCATATCGTTGTTGGGATTGCTGGTGCATCGCTAAGTGTAACGGTACCCTTAGTGTGACTGTGCAACCCCTTTAACAGTAAAATCCATCAATGATCTTGTATTCTGACTGTCAGGGATGTTGCATCTCCTGTTTAAAACAAGCTCATCATGACATGCTATGTTGGGCTGAGTTTCCACAGGGCTTTTGATTGTGTTTTTGTGCACTTATCAAGTAGGTGTAAAACTGTAAAACGCATGTTAAAAATCACATCTATTTTTGGAATGAGTTTCACTCCGCTCTGGCAAAAACTGTATTGCAATACTACCGCAATTTGGAGTTGCCAACTACGCAGGCAAGGTGGTAAAATGTGATAAAAAAAGCCCTGTCAAAAAAACAAACAACCAAATGAATTATCTGATTCATTGAATAGTGATCAAGGTTCTTCATTGTGGTTCTTGATTCCTAGTACTTTGGGTTTCTATTGTTTGCTCTTTTTGCTGACTTTTGCCTTGTTCCCTAATTGCAATCATGCCTTATACTTTGGAAACCACATGTAGAACATGTAGTGCTGCGTCTCGTCCAGACCCTTGGCTACTTCTAGTTATGCTTCTGTTCAATCCTTGGACACTATGCCTGGTTCCTATACTGCTCACCTGATGACAACCCTTGGCTCCATTCCCAGAACATGCCTCATTCTGACAGCACCAATGCTGCCAATCTTTAGCTAGTCATAGGACCACAATCTGGTAAATCCTCCTATCGCAAAGTTCATTTTTCCTTATGAGTAGTGATGAGCTAATATATTCAAGTGGAATTTAATTCTGCACGAATATCACAAAAATCCGCATTTAACAAAATACTGATTTTATTGCAATTCCCTTCCTCACAGATTCAGCAAACTGACAGCTGCTGGGCAGCATTTTTTGAAACAGAATAGGGCCCCTCTGTTCCATCACCGTCAATGGTCCAGTTGCATCTTCTTACTGTTACCGCAAGCGCTGAAATCCCTGGGCCTCTCATGCTAGGCTAGGATTTCTGGTTATGATGAAGTGCAAGATGGTTCTGTGCATGTGCGCACAAGGTCACAGTGTACGGCGTGACGTTTAGATGCCATGACCTTTTGTGCATTTCTGACCTCATGCCTTTCATCAAAGCAAGAAGTCCAATACAGTGCAAGAGGCTGAGGATTTTAGCACTCGCAGCGGTGACAAGAAGATGCTATAAGGACTGGACGGGGTAATGATGAGGAGTCAAGGGGCTGGACAGATAAGCAGTAAGGTGAGTATAAGTTTTGGGTGTGTTTACATCTTACGTTCATTATAGCATGGGGCCTGGAAAGTCCCTAAAGCATAACAAAGGACATTAAATTGGCAAAGAATGACTTCTCTTCAAATTGAATTTCCTGGAAAAATCTGCATAAACAGGCGCATCTGAATCTTGCCTGCTTATGAAGGTTAAAGGTGAGACCCATGGGTTTTCTTAGACCAACAATACAAAATTAGTCTACTTCAAAAAGGTATTAATGGCAGACACTATAACACTTTTTAAAAAAGGGCTGGATGATTTCCTCTATACACATAACATTGCAGGTTATAGTTAAATTAGTGACAAAATGTACAATTGGTTGAGAAAAGTTGAACTTGATGGATTTAGGTTTTTTTTAACCTATGAGACTATGTAACTACTATGTAACTATATTGTGCCTCAGCACGGTTGCTCAGTGGTTAGGGCTGCAGTCTTGCAGTGCTGGAGTCCTGGGATCGAATCCCACCAAGGACAACATCTGCAAGGAGTTTGCATGTTCTCCCCGTGTTTGCGTGGGTTTCCTCCGGGCACTCCGGTTTCCTCCCACACTCCAAAGACATACTGATAGGGAATTTAGATTGTGAGCCCATCGGGGACAGTGATGAAAATGTGTGCAAAACTGTAAATCGCTGCGGAATATGTTAGCGCTATATAAAAATAAAGATTATTAAAAATAAAGATTATTATCCCCACTCTAACGTCTTTTCATAGTAAAAGTGAAAAAAGTTACAATTTGAAAGTTAAAAGATATCATATATCTAAATGTCTATAAGGAAATATAAAATAATTTGGATTTAATCCTGAAATACAATTGGGTTAATAGCTTCTGAATGTCCCTTTTTAAGTTTACCTCTTCCTCATTTGATATCACATTATATTAGTTTTATAGTGCATAATATATGAACTAGGTGCATTGCAGGAATTTTATTTCACATCTGAGGATCTTGGTCTTGTAAATTATTATTTTGTACATGTGTTCACACTGTATCATATTTTATGTGTTCATTGCTTGTACTGTTTGGCTTTTCAGTAAGTCTTTTTCTTTGGAATGATATACTCTGGGAGAGCTTTCTTTTTTTTAATTTTCTTATTTTTGTTTATTATTATATTATTATTAAGAAAAACCTGAGCCACTAAGTTTGCCACATTCGTAGATGACTGCAGTAACTTATGTGAGACAGTGACCCGAGTCACAGGTAGGGGTCACTGTTTGTTCTCCCCAGGATGTGCATGGAGGCATATTGAGGCCATGAGAGTGCATTGCAGTCGCAGGTGTAGCTGTGATTGCAATGGTGAAGCAGTGACCGATGTCACAGGTAGGGGTCACTGTGTGTTCTCCCCAGGGTGTGCACAGAAGCGTATGAAGGCCATAGGAGTATATGGCAGTCACGGGCGTAGCTATGATTGCAATGCAGACTAAAAATAATAAAAATAAGTGTTAGTCCTTCAGGAAAGGGTATGGGTGTGTCAAGTCCAGAGTGAGTTGGTGCTTGTTACTGTGCAGATCAGTTGGTGTTGCAGAGCACGGCCTGTGTGAGGAAACACAGGACAGAGCGGAGCCAATAGGCCTGGCACCCACAGCATACACAGTGGTGCTGCCATCCACAGTAACTGGTCAGAGGAGGACTAGCGTGCGTAATGGCTGCAAACTGGAGGATATTGTTCTTGGCTGTGATCCGGAGGATATCAAAGACTGTGTATGGCTGTGTGAGTAAAAAAGACATTAACCCAGCGGTGCGGTAACCCGCGGTAACTGGTCTCGGATGTGAACAGGTCTTGTGCCCTGAGGTGAACCAAAGGTAGCCTGTCCTGTGCCCGTAGGAGGACTGGCATGTGTAGTGATTGCAAACTAAGCGAGTAAATCTGTGAGTAGAGACATTGACATGGCACTGCAGTTGCCCACGGTAACTGGACAAAGGGAGGTCCAGCATGTTTAGAGACTGCAATCTAAAGCCATGTATTATGTAGTGCTATGAAATAGACACTAACATTATAGGCACTTGTGTGTGAAATGGACATTTAATGTGTGAAGTAAAACATTAAAGAGACTTTGCGTTTGAATTTTGTGGCTCACTGCCTCTTCACTGCGTAACGGTGCTACCTGTGCGCTACACTTAATACAATGTCCATATAGGTGATCTTAAGAATTATAACAACACTTTGACATTTAGGTAATTAGAAATACTAAATTCTTATTAACAGTTATACAATAAAACGAGCTAATATAAAGTTTCTTAATAACATCCACTAAACATAAAATGTAAGTCAAGAAAAAAGCAGAGAGGAAAGAATAAAGCAGGGGAGAAAGCATACGGGAAGAAAGACAGGGAAGGAGAAAGGTGGTTTATCAGTCTAAGGGTCCTGTGTGTGGTGATCCTCAATGTATGCCCGGTACTTGGCAGAAAATCTAAACTTGATCCAATAAAACCAAGTTTTAGAAAAACAGTGGTAGGTGTTGTTAGCTGTAGCAGTCGATCCCTCCATCAATATCCCTTCATTCTGGGAGAGCTTTCATTAGTTATTTTGTCATGGAGACTACTCTATCATCGGTTGGTGCCACTATACAGTCATATATAAGTACTGTTGTTGCTTTGGAAGTATTTATTTTTAACATTTTTTTGTGAGAAGTTTTTTGAATTTCATTCACTGTCTTGCATGTGGCTTAGCATCACCCCACAGCTTCTATTACCATCCTCAAACGAAACGTCATCATAAAGCAGTGGTGGTGTCAATCACCATGCTTCTATCAATGTCCCCTTATGACAATTAATTTGAAGATGGTGCTATAAGCTGTGAAGCAATGGTAATTTCACCTACTGTTTCTATCTACACCCCCTGACAACGTCTTAACAGAAGCTGTTGCGGCAGGGACAGAAGCAGAGTGCAATGCAATAAACATTAGACAGTAACAGCAGTGCTGCCCCTGATGACGTCATATTCCAGGAGGGGTGATAGACACTGCGAGGAAGTGAGTGCAGCTCCAGCCTCCTTTGATGTCTCATTTGAGACTCCTCTCAAAGTGTCAAAGGAAGTGAAGTAAAAAAAAATCACACATATAGGGATTAGCTAGATAAGGAGAAGTGTAGGATATTTTATAATAGTGCAAATTTCAAAAGTGATTGGGGTGTAAAATAAATATTCAAAAAGGACATTTTAGATACAGAACCAACTCTTCAACATTTGTTGGAAAAATGTCTTGTGTCTTCTACAAAAGTAGATATCCCTAACAAATTGCTAACACTATGCTTTGTTGACTTGGAATCTGTAGATAAACATCAGTTTAAAGGTAGCGTTATACATAGTGACGCTCCAGCGATCCCGACAACGATACGACCCGGTAAGGATCGCTGGTACGTCGCTAGTAAGATGTCAAACAGGCCGATCTACTCAATGACACAGCAACGATCCAGCAATCCATATAATGACCTCGGCGGTCGTTGGGACCTTGTCACACAGCAGCGTTTCTGACGACTCCCGCCTGAGTCCCTGAGTTCTGAGTCGCCAACGAGGTCGCTCGTCGGTGTCAAACACAGCGATGCATGCTGGGCAGCGGGACACTAGCGATCAAAAAATGGCCCAGGACATCTGAACACGATCTGCGACATCGCAGCGGTGAAGTCGCTGTTGCGTCACAAAATTGGTGACGTTTCAGCGATCTTGCTAACGATCTCGCTATGTGAGACGGGGCGTTTAGCCTATGTTCACACTATCAGTATTTGGTCAGTATTTTACATCAGTATCTGCAAGCCAAAACCAGGAGTGAGTGATAAATACAGAAGTGGTGCAAGTGTTTGTATTATACTTTTACTCTAATTGTTCCACTTGTGATTTTGGCTTACAAATATAGATGTCAAATACTGATTCAATACTGAATGTGTGAATGTGGCCTTAATGACGTATGCAGACTTGTGACTTCAGCTGTATATTTGTCCTAAATCTTCCTGTATGATTCGGTCAGTTCCTGTGATTAACATTTTCTTTACTGAACTTAACCTAACACACTTTTAATAGGGCAGCAGAAAGAGCTTGTCTATTTCTCTTAGCAATAGTGACAATCAGGCAACTGGGAAGCATAGAGAAATAAATCTTGGAAACAGACTGTCTATTTCAAATAAACTGCAGGTTTCTTTGGCACAATAAGGGCTCACTACAATGTTTAGAAGGCTGGTTGCTCTATCACTTTTTGTATTGGTCTCTTCGAACACCAGGTTCTCTTCTGTATGGATCTCCACTCCTGTAAGCATTGCAATTTCTGATACTTCATGCTGTCACTCACCGCCCCGCAGATTCCCTCCTTAGCACTTCAGTTCACTATCAATTGCTCTCACCCACTTCATGTGGTATAGAACAGTCCTGCCTACATAATATGGACATTTAAATGGAACCTGTCATCGGATGTTTGCTACCTAATCTGTGAGAAATTAATCCCACATGAAGAAAGAAGAGTGCCAGTAAGTTCTCATAAAATAAACATTTTATTAATATAATTTAAAAAGTTGTAGAAATATCAGAAAAAAAATGTATCAAACAAACAGAATACTCCTCTGAAATGGTTCCAGAGCACATATGCAATGTATACCGTGTAAAGATAGTTTCAGAAAAGTGCAAAAAGCTACAAAGCCTACCCTAAATACCCTTAATCACAAAGCATGATGCTATGACTAATCTTAGAAGAAAAAATTAATGAATACTTACGGTTCATAGAAATAGTATGTCAATATAGAGGAGGGTAGGATACAAGTGCTCTTGCCCCCAAGCCCCAACGAACGTTTCACCCAAGGCTTTCTATGTGCAATGTCCATAGACAGTGAGCTGCTTATCACAGGAGGGTGCGTGTCAGGGCAGAGCTCAAATGACCAGCTAATCACAGCAATGCGAGAAGCTGCTGGTGCAAAAACAATCAATGTAAGCAAACAAAATGCTTGATAAGAGAGGCATCACTGAAATCTGGGTATTAATCCTGACCTCGTTCTATCTTCAGATTACATAGCAAAAATCTGCTGACAGATTCCCTTGAGGCTGCGTTCACACGTCGCGTTTTTTTGCAGCAGTTTTAAACGCGCGATTTTGCCGTGAAAACGCGAAAAATAAGCATCCCATGCATTCCTATGGGATTCCGCAATGCTGTGCTAATGCTGCGGCTTTTTCCGCGGCGGAATCGCTTCACGATAAAAAACGCAGCATGCTCATTAATTTATTGGAATCGCGGCGATCCCGCACCCATTGGAATGTATTGTTCTGCTTACTTTCCGCATGTGGCTGTGCCCACCATTCGAAAAGTAAGCAGAACATTTGCGATAGTACCCACGGTCCGGAGGAGAGGAGACTGTCCTCCGGGCTGTGGGTACCATATCCCTGTAAAAAAAATTGAATTAAAATAAAAAATATTGTTATTCTTACCTTCCGGCGTCCCGCACAGCCTTCCCGCCTCTCTCCATGCTCCCGGCATCTTCCGGTCCCAGTAATCCTTATTTTTTTTATTATTTTTTACTTCCTATCTTTTACTACTGTTGCTGCATAGGCAGCATCAGTAGTAAAAGTTGGTCACACTCTTCAAACACCATGTTTGACGAGTGTGACCAACCTGTCCATCAGTTCTCCAAGCGATGCTCCAGATCACTTGGAAAACGCTAGCATTCTGCAAGCTAATTACGCTTGCAAATCACTAGTTTTTCTGCTGGAAAATCGCGGGAATTTAAAATGTGATTTTCCCATGGAATGGAATTCCGAAATTCTGGCGGTAACTTCTGCGAGAGTTCCGCTACGTGTGAACGCAGCCTTAATATGGTGTATGACAGGATTTTTAAATTGTATTTCCGCTGCCTGACAATGTTAAGTGCATCTATTAAATGGTTTTGCTTGATATACTTTTATATATTAGTGCCATTCAGGTCTATTTAGGTCCATTTCATGTAATGTTTCTTAGGCCTCTTTCACACTTCCGTTTTTTACAATCAGTCACAATCCGCCAGGTTTTGAAAAAAAACGGATCCTCAAATTTTTTTTGAGGATCCGTTTTTTTCCCATTGACTTGCATTAATGGCGGATTGCTGTCCGTTGCATCCGTTTTTTGTGAGGATCCGCCAAAAGTTGCTGTCCGTCACCATCCTCAAAAATTTCAAAACGGAGCTTGTAACGTTTTTTTCTCTGGCGGATCCTGCAAACACTGATTTAACCCGAATTTCTTTCTAGGTGCCGGACCAAAAAAAAAAATTCTCTCTCTCTCTCTCTCTCTCTCTCTCTCTCTCTCTCTCTCTCTCTCTCTCTCCCCCCCTTCCCGGCCAGCGATTCCTTTAAATTTCTTCATTTTCAGGATCCGTCTGAAAACGGATCCTGTGCCATCCGTTCACATCAGTTGAGAACGGATCCGCTTGTCCGCCTTTTTGGCGGATTATAACTGATGCAAAAAACTGAAGTGTGAAAGAGGCCTTACCAGTTTCACTTTTTATCACTTATGCAGCAAAATGAGAGAGCTGTCAGTACGTATATTACTTAATAGTGTGATATATACATTAGATTACATCCCCTGTAATCTGGTTCAAGGCTGAATGCCAAACTAACCAATATAATTTAGTATTGCCTCAAATCAGTGTTGAATATATAATAATTTGGTCTAAATTAGGTTAAAAGTTGGCATAAAAAATTTAAAAGTACTCATAAATCTCATGTGGATCAAATTGTTTCAGGAACAAGATCTATTGTTTTAACAAGGATGTGATATAACAACTCTCTAGGTGCCAGATATTATATTATTATAGCAATTTCACTTACCAAAAATGAGTCTCTGAGTGAAACATTATGTATGATGGATAGACAGGTAGATAGATAGTTAGAAAATAGATAGATAGATATAAAGATAGATAGATAGATAGATAGATAGATAGATAGATAGATAGATAGATAGATAGATAGATAGAATAAACCACTCTCTTTTTTGCCACTGTCTTTGGAGTATTACCTTCAATTTTTGCTGTTCATCGAGGTAGATAGATAGATAGATAGATAGATAGATAGATAGATAGATAGATAGAGAGAGAGAGAGATACTGTAAATAGGCAGATACAGTGTTCAGCATAAATGAGTCCACTAACACTGAACACAAGAACAATTTCCCAAATTTTGACAAAACTGAGTTTCATAGGACATTTTTTTAACTCATAAGATGAAAGTAAGGTTAATAATATAACTTTCATTACAGAATCTTCAGTCTAACCTAAATTAATTAATGCAAAACTGAATACACCCCACATCAAAATCTATTCCATCTAGTATTTTGTATGACCTCCATGATTTTAAATGACATTCTTCTAAACCTGTGATGAACCAGTTGGTGACATATTGTAACCTTTATCTTTTTCCATTCTTCAAGAATGACGTCTTTTATAGCCCGGATGCAGGATGGAGAGTGATGACAACTTGTTTCTTCAGAATTCCCGATAGGTGTTCGATTGGGTTCAGATCCGGAGTCATACTTAGCCCCTGAATTCACTTTCACACTGTTCTTTTTCAGAATTGCAACAGTGGGTAGCATCTTCTCTTTCCACATATAGCAGTACATCTGTATATTCATGATACTGTAACATGACGCTGGGCAGTGGCCATGGGCGAGCTGCTCACGTATCACGCCCCAGCAATCTGCATGAAGATAGGGGTCCTAGCTGGGTATGTGGACTTACTCTACGGGGGTGCTACACCCTTGCAGGCCTTGTAACATAATGATTTTGGCTGGCCAGAAACAGATATTGAGAGGTTCATTGAAGGAGACCATCAGTCAACAATAAACATTTTTTTACCAAACAGTAACTTGGTGGAAATTATGTACAATTGATAGCAGGGGCATAACTTCATGAACATGGAGCATCTTCACACATGGTCTCTCTTTCCTTCTCTAGGCTCACTTGTTTCTATTTCAAGTAGTTCCTCTGTCTATAGCACAACCCAGGACAATGCTACAGTCCAGTAAATTACTTTAGAACAACCTTACCTAGGATGTGTATCATTCAGGTAAAAAATTAAGCACAATAATCAATATAAAAACAAAATTTTATTTATTAGCAAAAATATGTTAAAATCAATTTTAAAATAGAAAAGTGCTAGGAAGAAAAAAAAAGGGAACATGTGCCTAGGTATGCAGTGTTTCTGGTAGCAGCTCTTTAACTCTTGTCATGCAAGGTTCAGGAGAGAAAGGAAGGTTGGACATTCATTGCTGCTAAATCCTGCATGCTATCATGACTTCCTATCCCTTATGCTGAACTGACATGAACCCGACAAGCAATAGATCTTTTACACATATAAACCCTCATAAGATGCCAGTTATAAAATGCATTTGCAGTTCTGAGATGAAGAGACTAAGAGGAAAGGGCTCAGTATCAAATGACTATTACCTGTCAGAAACGAACTGCTGTGCACACGATGGCATCCCTCTGCCCCGACGCGCATTTCGTTCCGCTTCTTCGGGAAAAGGAAAGCTTGCGGGTTCAATGATGTCACACAAGCACAGGATGGCAGACTTTTACATACTAGTGTGAGGACAGACGTGACTGGCCGACATGCTGCCTACACAATCGGTGGAAGATCAAGCATGGATCCAGGACAGCTGATTTACCGCCTTAGGTGGATCCAGGACATGTCTAATCATCTTGTCTACATATCCTTGGGAGAAATCCAGGAGAGCACGTCAGATCTTGGACAAATAGAAGCAATGTACACTTTAGTATTGCAGGGCACTTGAAGGCCAGCAAGCTGTGAGTGGAGGCAGTATGCTTTTCATTTGAGTGTCAATGCTGCCTGGCAATGAGTTCATGCATTAAAATATGCTAATAAAGGTACTGCTGATTAGCTAATTGCTATAAAAATTAAGTGAATCAATGATAGATAGAACAGGCTTTGCAGCCATAAAAGGCACCTGACATTTTTTTAAATCATTTTTCATTTAGCAATTACTGCACTAGAAAACTTTTAGGTCGTATTAGCTTGACCCTTTGTATTTTCACCCAACTTGGTGTCAATTTTATTGTAATGCTTAACCCTTGGATGGCTGTCCTGTCTGTTTTTATGCCTTACTTGAGCACAGCTGGCGTTTGGATATGCCATTCTCATCCCAATGTTATCATTGTCTTAGCTTCTCAGGTACAGACATAATTTGCAACAGAGGAGGAATCAAGGGGTAAATAATGTATGTTGCATTAGTTTAGAACATTTCCCTCAAGCCTAGAAAACTTTAGATATTGTGTACTTAAAGCAAGCATGTCACTTGATTCAGGCTCCCAAAACCACCACCATCATTAACCAGAGCACGATCGCAGGTATATTTTTCTCCGAAATTGAGAGAAAAAAAATAGGTTGGAGATCCAGCAGGGGACCAAAGGAATAGACAAGACTAGTTCAGCTTTTCCCTATGTCGCTCAAGTTAATAGACAAATCTCTTCCATGTGTGTACATCGGGAAAGACCTGTCAATCAGCTAGCTAGGGCTTTTACCAGTGCCGCTAAAGGTGATTTACAGATCTGTCGCTAAGTACATGAATCGCCCGCCAGGGCCGTGGGATACTCGGTACCGGGCTGCTTCTTAAAGGGGCAGTGTCACAGCAGCAGTGACCCAGTCCATGGCCCTGGGCATCCGATAAAAGGGGAATATTTACAGGGGAAAAATAAAGAGTTTGTAAAGTGTTCGTGATGCCACCTGTGGTTTCTGGTCAGAGGTGACCAGCACTGCAGTGCACATCCTCGGGGACTGATGGTGATGCAGCAGAGTTGGTATAGCGCTCCACAGGCAGAGCTTTGTCCCAGGGCAGTTGTGATGGAAAAGATGTTGTGTTTGATGATGATAGATGTAGCAGAGTTGGATAGGTGATGCAGGAATAATTAGAGGACACAACAGAGTGAAGTTTTCTTTACCTTTTACTGAGATGTGTAGGTACAGTCCAAGGCTCAGGTTACAGATGGATCTGGAGACGGTCAGCCTGAAAGCAATTTGGGAATATCCTTATTCAGGTGGGTTGTGAGGCCTCCTCTCTAGTGCTATTCTCTGAGGTACTTGCTGCTGTGAACTCTATTCAAGTTCCTCTCTCTGTCTGCTACTTAGGTAGAACTCCACTCACATGACAGGCAGCTGTAGCCTGCTTCAGGGATTGCTCCTATATGGCGTCTCACACGTGCTGCTGTGTCATCGAGTCTTCCGGATTCTGCTGCTGGAGCTGTAGTACCCACACAACCTTGAACTCCGGGGTCCGGTCTCTGGCGCTCAAGCCTGGGGGTGAGCTCTGCTATGGCTCCTGTCCCCAGCTTCCCTCCACACGTCCTGTTGTCACCCTGTTCAGACACTACCGCTAACTTCCTGCTTCTGACCAGAGAGAGCAGCCCCCCTGAATTCGGGTTTAGAGCTCCCTCTGCTGGCCTGGACCAGGAACTGTGTTGTATGCTGGAACTACCTGATAAGGGGATCCCTTCTTTGCTTTCAGGCATGACAACACTCCCCCCGGAGGGAAGCAAGGCCATTGTGGCAACTGAACTACATACATGTGAGAGACCAATTAAACAACTGAAGCAGTGCGAAGCTTCTCCAACTTAATTTCTCTGAGATGCTGTAGCATTTTAGAGAAAAAAAAGTGTGGCTGTAATCGTGCAGCCAGGATCTGACACATGGTGCTTTGAGCAGCATGAATCAAGTGACAAGTTCCATTTAATGAGATCATACTGTGATCATATTGTGTTCCCTATAAAAACACAGTATAATAACTGTCCTATATAGCACAATAATAGCACAATTAATAAAATCAATGTTGTGCCTAATAACACATAACAAAGTGGACTAATTAAGATGTCTTTCTTTTGTACATGAAAAAATTGGATCAGCTTGATCACATTTTAATTAATGATTGTTTTGTGAATCCATTTTACGAGTACGCACACACTGGCGTATATTCTCTCTTGCGAGAGAATCAGGAAGATTTTGCTAATGTCAGAGTTTGATTCAAGAGTTATCTGAGTGTGATCCGATTCTCTTGCATGACAAGATCACAGCACAGGTGCAGAGAATATTGAGAACTTAATTTCCAGACATTTTTGCATTCAAAAAGTCAAAAGGTGCTGCTTCCCTTCCAAGCCCTTCGTTTGCTCAAATAAAATAAATATCTTATATTCACTAAAGGGTTGAAACAAAAGCGCAATAGGGTCTTATCCGGGTAAAATGTACAAATACTGAAAGTATTATACTCACCTTCTCAAAGAGAAAGTAAAGCCTGCATAGTAAGTCAGCCTGCTGCACGTCCAACGGTCCACAGCGGAACCGCACCACAGTTCAATAAGGAATAAATTCTTGGACTTTAAGTGCGCTGCCAGACAGATTCAATAACCACACAAGGTTAAAAAAGTTAACCCTTTAATCCCTACGCGTTTCGAAGCATAACGCTTCTTCTTCAGGGGTTGATACCAACCCCTGAAGAAGAAGCGTTATGCTTCGAAACGCGTAGGGATTAAAGGGTTAACTTTTTTAACCTTGTGTGGTTATTGAATCTGTCTGGCAGCGCACTTAAAGTCCAAGAATTTATTCCTTATTGAAAATAAATATCTTGTGAGACACATCACATAAACCCACCAAATTTGAGGGATTGTCTGGTTCAGAGCCACTATCAGGGTAAGCCCAGGTCAGCATATATTGATGGCGTGGGCCCTGAGTGTGGTTGCAGACCGTGTGGCCGTACCGATAAATTCTTCAATTCATCTGGATCAAAAATCTATGATATTAGGAAACCGATCACTTGCACTACTAAAAATATAATCTATTTTGCCGTATGTCCCTACAAGTTAAAATACGTAGGTTTGACCACAAGGCAATTTAAAGTGCGTGATCGTGAACACGTACTTGGGATAGTGGCAGCCACTGACCATGATGATTTGTCCACACTCAAGACCCTTCCACGCCATTTTAAGCAGTATCACAATTGTGATGGTTCCCTTATTAAGTTTCGGGGAATAGATGCAATTGATCCTGGTATTCGCGGTGGAAAAATTAGAACCAGGTTGGCCCAACGGGAGACCAGATAGATCTTGGACCTTGATACAGTTCAACCTAAAGAACTGAATGAGGACATTAGCTTTGTCCCATTTTTGTGATTAACCTTGGTAATATTGTGCACTTGTTGTTGTTGTAATTCTCATTATTTTTAATTATGTATTTTATCAGCCCCATCAACACTTGGCTTTTCTTGTTTTATGTTACGTCATTCAAGATTCTGATGCTGCATGATCTCTGGTCTCTTTGATGTGAAGAGGAAGAAACTAACGAAAAGCTACAGTATATGAAACAAGCAAGATATATATTTATATCAATATAAAGTTGTTTTTGGATTATCTTGTTATGCCTATTAATTTTGAATACTATGATTACTGATCTCTTCTTTTTGGTGCAAAGACGTTTTAATAATTATATTAGATTAGTAAGATGTGTGTGTGTATATATATATATATATATATATTCTTTTTTGGCATAACTTTACATATACTAATATTTTTAAGACAGTTTCGTTATGTCTTTACTAAGTAGGATGTCATCTTCATTTTCATTATATATATTTTGTATATCTTTCTAGTAATTATGACACCAATCTCTCTTCCTTATTGTTTTTTCTGAGTACACTCATGTGATTGAGCCACATATTGTGCAGTATAATGATTTCTATTTGATGTGATACCTTCTAGTTTTGTTATTTTCTCATTATGTATGTATCTTCTATGCCTTCTGCTTCATCAACCCTAGTACGCATGCACGTCAGGATCCCTGCTCGCGTGCCGGCTATTGGCATCTATCATTGCCACAGAGACGGTCACCCAGCTGATGTCGCATGTCACGTGACGCCGATGCCCGTCCTGTTATCCTGTCTGCGCATGCGTCATACAGAAGGGTTGTAGCGTCTGGGTCCAGTATATGATGCCGAATCTCATTACATGATTGGCCGTTTAGTTACCCGGACGACTACCTCTTTAATTGAAGGCAGGGATTGCCATTGGTTGATGGGGCTTTTTAAACCAGCCCTTTCCTGTTATTGTTACGCCCCTTGAGAAAGGCTTCCACGCTGAAACGTGCGTCGGGGTGGACGCTCCCGGATAAGCTCCTGCTCCTGCTAATATATCAGGAAATTTGTTGTCCTATATCATTATTTTGGGTGCAGTGGCTTCAATACCATGTTTACACGCCATTTGTGGGAATGTGCAATACTAGTAATTATACATCTGCTGTATGTGGCCTCATTGATTGTTGGTGACTATGTGCCTTTTTTTTAGTAATGTACTATATGTGGCCCATTCTATACATCTGCTGTATGTGGTCTCATTGATTGTTGGTGACTATGTGCCACATTTTTTAGCAATGTATTATTAACTTTTTGTATTATTTAACCTAAACATTCACTGTGCCATGAAATTATCGAGGTATTGATCTGATATGCGTCCTTTTGCACACGTGCCAATAGGTGTAACTCCTCCCCTCTATGTATTTGTATATTTAAATACATATTATTTCATTGTTTCTAGTATTTTGGGGGTTTTTTCTCGATTTTTCTTGTTTTGGTTTGCTCAAATAGTAGTTTTCCCCCACATATGGGGTAGCCAAGTACACGGGAGAAATTGCACAACACATTTTAGGATATATTTTTTTCCTGTTAGCCTTGTGAATGTAAAAAAATGGAGATAAATTAATTTTTTTTCTGAAAAAAAGTAAAATGTTATTTTTTCTTCCATTAATTCCTGTGAAGCACCTGAAGGGTTAATAAACTTCTTGAATGTGGTTTTGAGCACCTTGAGGGGTGCAGTTTTCAGAATGGTGTCACTTCTGGTTATTTTTTATTACATTTGCCCCTCAAAGTCACTTCAAATGTGATGCGGTCCTTAAAAAATGGTTTTGTAAATTTTGTTGGAATAATTAGAAATTTCTTATCAACTGTGAACCCTTCTAACGTCCTAATAAAAAATTATGTTAAAAAAATGACGTAGATGTAAAGTATGCATATGGTAAATGTTATTTGTTTATTGATTAATTTGTGTGATATGACTATCTGAATTAAAGGTTACAAAAATTAAAAGTTTGAAAATTGTGAAATTTTCTAAATTGTTGGCAAATTATCGCTATTTTCATAAATATAGGCAAATCATATTGACCTAAATTTGCAACTAACATGAAGTACAATGTCACAAAAAAACAGTCTCAGAGTTATTGCCACATAAAGTGACACTTGTCAGATTTCAAAAATTTGGCCTAAGCATAATAGGAGATATTCGGGACTTTAAAGAAAAATTAAAAGGTGCCTAAGCACTAACTGGTACGTAATTGCTAACAGAGGCTACCTGCCTGTTCTACCCGGTGCCGATGATTCAGCTGCTCCCTGTCAGCAGAGAAGTGGTTTATCCTCCTGTTGACAGGGCAGGACTACTGGAGTCATGCTGATTGACAGCTGGTTTCATCCAAATATGTTTTCAAAAATCCTAATGACATCAGAAAAAGTACAGAAAAACAGCAATAAACGCCTTCTGGTGCATACATGACCATGACTAAGGATGTTACATGCACCTGAAATGCTTACGTGTTTATTTTTGTTTTGCTACATTTTCTGATGTCATAAAGATTTTTTAAACATATTGGAGTAAAGTTTGAAATTTTATTTTGTTGAAGCCAGATCCTATTTTATACCTATGTTTTGCCTATATACTGCAATACAGTAGACTGCTAGGTTAAAATTAATAATAAATAAAGTAAGAAAAACAAAATAAAAATATAACATTTCGGGATTTTCCTACCTTAAAAATAAAAAAAGCATGTTTGGTGCATAAAAAATGTAATTTTTACAAATATTTATTTATTAATTTATTTATTTATTTTACTCACTTATATAGTGCCATTAATTCCACAGCACTTTACAGACATTGTCGGCACTGTCCCCAATGGGGCTCACAATCTAAATTCCCTATCAGTATGTCATTGGAAACGGAGAACCTGGAGAAAAAAATCTAAAATTATTAACCAGTAGAGATGAGCGACTTTGCCTTTTTTAGGGTCGAGTCGGGTTTTATGAAATCGGCCGACTATAGGGAAAAGTCATGAAACATGAAACCCAATGCAAGTCAATGGGGAGAAAAGTCGGCAGTGAGTGGAGGACTGTAAACACACCAGGCATGAATTTTAACCCCAGAGGCGGCAAAATCTCTCTCTTCTCTCTCTCCCTCTTCCTCTCTCTCTCCCACTCCCACTCCAGCTACGCTCCCACTACGCTATGCTCCGCTTCTCTATTTGGCTGAAAAAAGTCACGTGCAAGCATTCGGCGAAACCCGACTTTGACGCTTGGGTCGCCGACCGCATGGCCAACTTCACACTGTGGTCAGGTTTCGTTTCATGCGAAAGTCGGCGACTTTTGAATCTGACCGACCTGTTTCGCTCAACTCTATTAACCAGTATGGTAAACACCGTAAGGACAAAAAAAATGTAAGTGCTAGTATTGTGGCTTTCCTGTCACCACACCTCATTAAAACATTGCAACAAAAATATTTTATGAACCCCAGAATGCGATAAAAAAATGTTTTAACTTATCACACAGAAAAAAATTTAAAAAGTTACCCGTCTCAGAAAATAGTGACATAAACAACATTTTCAACACTTAAATGAAAATTAAACTGTACAAGTTTGGTATCGCCATAAGGGTGTGTGCACACGGTGCGGATTTTGCTGCGGAACCGCTGCAGATCCGGAGGCATTGTACAGTACAATGCAAATCAATGAGATTTCAAAATCGCAGTGCACATGCTGCGGATTTTTCCGTGCGGATTTGCTGCGGTTTTAAATCCGCAGCATGTCAATTCTTTCTGCGGATTCCGCAGCGGTTTGACACCTGTTCCATTGTCCAGATGTAAAACCGCAGGCAAATCCGCAGGTAAACCGCAGGTAACTTTACCTGCAGTTTTAAAAATCCGCAGTTGAATCCGCACTGTGTGAACTCACCCTAATGGTACTGACCTGATTAATCACGCTGCCAGGTATAATTTTTATAGCTCATTAAGCACCGTAAAAACAACAACAACAACAAAACCATAGGAATTACTGGTACATTATTTCCCCTATGTCGCTGCACTTAGAATTTTTGTTCCTGTTTTTGAATACATTATATGGTAAAGTGAAGGGTCGTTATTGTTATCCAAAACTACAACTCAGCCTACAAAAAAGAAACCCTCATATTGGTATGACAATGGAAAGATAATAAAGAAGGCAAGGTAAAAACAAGTGTACAAACACATGGCCATGGACATGGGTGAAGGAACATAGTGTAGATTTAAAAAAATAAATAAATACAGACAATAACAATATTTTGTGAATAGACATCATTTTGAACAGTCCTTGAGACCATAATTGACAATGTCCTTAAAAGATGGAGATATATTTTCATTTCATTTTCAGATAAATTTATTTTCATTTTTTATTCCAAAAATTAACCATTAAATATGTGTCTATTTAAATTGATATATCATTTTTAACAAATTAATTTCTATTCCATTTTTTTTTTTTTAAATATTCAGTAATGCCACACAAAAGTTAATTATTTTTGCAATGTATCAGGCAAAAAAAAAACCTTTCATCACAATAAAGTATTTCTTAGAAGAGACATTTCCATTTTGACATTATAAAAATATACAGTGAAAATCTATAAGGCTTTGATTAAATGTTGATACAGCTGATTTCAGCGCAGGCAAAGCCAGTGACCATAAATGGAATCTAAACAACAGCGAGTAATTACAATGTCAAAGACATGTATACACTGTGTGTTATGTTTCATTGTCTGGCATGCAAATAGACTTTTAGTTTCCTTTACTGTATTTCCAAAATCTTGTGAATGCTAACCAGAGTTCCTTCGTTTATACAAAAGAACAAGGCTCAATCATGTTTGATAAGTTGCAAATTACTGGTAATGCCACAAGTGTTGTTACAGCTGCAGAAAGTGGCCAGAAGGAGGTAGAAAATAAGGAAAAGGCATGGATCAAACAAAAAATCCAAACAATTTGAATGATATTGTAAAGAAATGCTAACTCCAGCTTCCAGGACAGGTATTTATAATTTTGAAACTTTGCCAGTACTGTACATTGCAAGAACAGCTCTGAAGATTAAAGAGACTGTCCAAGACTATCTATCCACGGGAGAGATCATGGATGTCATACTGGTGGGGGTCTTACATTTGACATTCCCATCACTCAGCTGAAACCTGACGTTGGTCACTCAATTACAGCAACTCAGCTCTCAGTGACCGAGGACAGAGGGACTAGATCCTAAATAAGGCTTTGTATGGGTGTAAAGGTAATCTGGTATTAGGACACATGTTCTAATAAAATCATTTACTTTAGTTACACTTCCTATTACTCCACTATCAATGTTTTCGTTTAGATTTCTGATTTCACGGCAGGAATGAATATATGAGGGGGTCGCTGCAGCCACTCACTCTATGGTCATTGCTCGCAGTGATTTCCCACCTCATGTGCTGAATTGGCATCATGGCTGTTACCAGATTCCCTATGGAGGACCATGGTAGCACTGGAACAGCCAGGGATTTAAAAGGTGAATCATGAATGGCTTCTTTTCATTTATTATTTTATATGTATTTTGGTGAAGGTGTATTTTGTACTAATGGACAATCCATTCAGTGATTGGTTATGCTAATATGGGCCATGCTAGGGATTTTGTGCACTTTATTTAGGGATTGCCTAGTATCAATTGACTCTTCCTGATTTTTTAAATTTGCTTCAATGCTAATAAATTTACTCCCTTGATATTCACCTCTTCACTTTGACACATAACCTTTTTCTGCACATGTCAATTTGAGAAACAACCTCTGTTAATTACTACACCACTTCTTCCTATGAATATAATTTTTTTGCACTATTTTTCACCACTTTTTATTGTGCTATTTCACATGCAAAACTTCTTCTTTCCACAAAATCCTCTTTTTCAGTTCATCACGGTCTCTTCTCTTTTTTTGTCTATTTTTCTTTATATGTTTATTCTATATAATTTTTATGAATCATCTCCACTACATTACATAGTCAAAATATTCACCTGCGGTCATTGACTATTGCCTGGATGGCTCCAGACGTCTCTCATTATCTATTTTATCAGTTTCATTGTCTCTTGCTCCAACTTCTTGCACTCCATGCTATCCTTTTCTACAACAGTTATCTCTGGATCCCATTTTAATTCATCCCTTGTCTCTGTGGCTTGTCCTTTTAAGTCTCATCCCCACTTTTCGGTTGTCCCTTCTCCTGCTTCCTCCCAGTGGTTCAATCAATTTATTAAACCTTCGCTGCTTTTCCCAACACTGCAATCCTCATCTAACACTTCTCTTTTTTTTCCTGTTTTCACCTGTTTTCTCTGCTGATTCTATTTTTTTTTCCTATCGCCCTTTTGCCTTTCTTTTTTCCTCATTATTTATTTGCTTATCTCCTTTGCAATCCTATTTTCGGCCTCCTTTTCAATGTCCTCTCCTTTTCCCCTCCCCTCCCTCCTTTCCTCCCCGATTTCCAAATTTTCTTTTGGTGTTTTATTTAGTCCCGGTCACACCACCAGCATTTTTACCCCCCTGCCCTTGAATACATGCTATGCAATTGTTTTTTTTTTACTTGAAAAAAATGCAAGTCCATTGTTGAAACGCATTGTGGAACTAAAATCTGTTCCACTAATCTTGATCCTAAGGATTCTTTATTACAGTTGTGCACCCTGATATCATGTTATTGCTAAAAATTGGATATAGTTAAGGAGGAAGCATACATTTAATGCTATTTGTGTGGCCTTCAGGAGCCCAAGCTTTCAAACACATTTTGACACTACCACCCTCTCCCCTCTAAGAAATGTGTAAACCACAGATAACACAGCAATAGCTCTCTAAATACAGATAATATATATATAAAAAAGGAATAAGGCAGTGGTGCTGGTGAAGAATTCACAGGACTCAGATGAATAAGAATTAGTTGTAGTTTAATCCCAATGCATTTCTAGATCGAATGGACCTCTTCAATGTTGTGGCTCCCTGAACAAGAGGTTCATTCAACCTGTCTGGTTAGTGGTGCTTCTGTAGTGCGCAGGCGCCGCACCTCTCTGACCTTTCCCGGCGCCTGTGCACTGCAGTACTTTACTCTGCCCTCAACAGGGCAGAGAAAGTACGCCTGTGCAGGAGCGCAGCATGAAGCAAGGAGGAGGACGTTATCGCTAGAATATAAAAGGCGCCGGACCGCGACACCCACCGCACCCGACTCCGCCCCACGGTGAGTATAATCTAATTTGTTTTTCTTATCTTTCAGGTTACATCGGGGGCTTATCTACAGCATAGCGAATTGCATGCACCATAAATCTTTAGGGGCTTAATTGCAAAAGGGGTGAGTACATATGCACATGTCAATTTTTAGCTATTTGATTCCATAAATTTAATTTATGCCTATAATTTTCTCACTTCACTTCACCAACTTAGATTATTTAGTGCCGATGCATCACACACAAATCAGATTACAAAAATATTTAAACACAGGTTGTATTGTAACAAAATAGGTAAAAAGCCAAGGGGGTGAATATTTTCACAAGCCACTGTATATGAACATTCGATTCATGCAGCCAGTGGAGCAGCAGTAGCTGGAGCATTGGAATTTGTGATTCTCACAGAACCACAAGGTGAGCGCAAGAAAACGCATTTAAACCGCATGCTATCTAGTTAATGCTCAATGTTCACTTTATTAATCCCAAATTCCTAAATGCAGATAATAAATGTACATATGTTACATATCCTCATATATTAACACCACAAATAAAACAGTAATAACTGAGTACAGATAATGTAGTAGATGTTACCTGCAGTCCTGTGCAGCACCACTGATAACAGTGATACATTTCTGAGTTCAGATAATACAAATGTCACCTGTAGTCCGATGTAACACCACAAATAATAGAAATTACTCTCTTAGTACAATTGTTGTTTATATTACTTGTAGTCATATTTAACACCATAGATAACAGTGATAACTCTTAAAGTAAACATTAATGTGACGACACAGCATTTAATCTTAATTATCCAGACTTCTATTTTCAGTAAGCCAGGAGGAATAGACTTATATCTTTATGTTGACTCTTCTTATAGGTTGAATTAGTATTTGTAAATTGATGATTTTTTTATTTACCCCTTATATCAGCTCCTACAGTTTATTGTACTGTTATCTTTGCAAAACAGGGAGTCACTGACCAATGATGTTTGCTGATATGTTGATTATACACTATACTATGCCATGCAATTTGTTGACTTGCAAACATTCAAGGATTTTAATATATACTTACCTTGTAATGTCTTCATGCCCTGTTCCATCCAGATGTGTCCGGATCCCAGAATTCCAAGTGGAAGAAGTTCACCGACCGCCATATTGGGACATCCAAGTGATGGGTGTCTGAATATGGAAACTGCTGGTGGTACCAGCCTCTTGCACGGTACCACCAGCGGAACACCGTCTCACCACACACACACTGTATATGTCGTATGCACCACACACAAGCAATGTATATGCTGTACGCACCACACACACACACACACTGCATACTCCGTATGCACCACACACACTCTGTATATGCCGTACACACCACACACACACACAGCCTATTGCGCGGTACCACCAGCGGAACACAGTCGTGAACACGCCGCCACCGGGATCAGTCAAATGATTCACTGAACACCACCATCTTTGTACAGGAGGAGCGCTGTTATGAATGAGTCACCGGAGGAGGAAAAAACAAAAATGCAAGCTAAGTCCAGAAAACCGGAGAGGTTGGTAGCTAGCAGATTGCAGACCCCTGATCCTATTCACAACAACTAACAGTAGCCATGGAGCATTCCTACGGTGGTCTGTTATGAATGCGTCACCGGAGGAGGAAAAAACAAAAATGCAAGCTAAGTCCAGAAAACCGGAGAGGTTGGTAGCTAACGGATTGCAGACCCCTGATCCTATTCACACAACTAACAGTAGCTGTGGAGTGTTCCTACGGTGATCCTAGGCACATCGTCACAGCCCGAGAGCTAAATAAGCCCAAAGAAAGAAAGGGGAAATCTAAACTGCCCCAGAGCAGACCCCAAAGCAATAGACAGCCCTCAACATGTATTGTCAGTGAAAACAGATGAAAACACAAACACAGACAGAAAGACAGGCAGAGCAAACGATGGGGCCCAACTAACTAGATAGGAAAGGACAGAAAAGATGCTAGCTACAATCCGCAAAAACCCTACCAAAAATGTCCCAACACGTCTGATAAGAAAAACGGCCCTGAAGTCACTAGACTTCAAAATCCCTATATCAGCGCTCCGATACTTTATGAAGACAGAGCAAAAGAGATTTACCCGATCAGGGACAAAATGGAAATTCAGCAAAGCCCCAACCGGGGCTGGCTGAACACAAAACTAAGCAAATCAGACAAAATCTCATGGAACAATAACAGAGCAAAACTTAGCTTTCAGAAGACAGGAACTGAACTGGAGGCCAGAGCTCAGAGCAGAGAAATCACCAGCAACCTTACAGGGCGTCGGCAGCCTTATATCCACTCAGAGATTCCGGATGTCCAATCGCAATCCACCTGTTCAGATGACAGGTTTCTCCCATCCAAATCAGTTTCACCACCTCCTTTCACCAGCAGAGGGAGTTCATCGGACATCAAAGGTGAACGATAAAATGAGCTCACAACAGTGGTCCTAGATGCCTCTTCACAGCCGGAGAACTGAATAAGCCTAAAGAAAGAAAGGGGAAATCTAAACTGCCCCAGAGCAGACCCCAAAGCAATAGACAGCCCCCAACATGTATTGTCGGTGAAAACAGTTGAAAACACAAACACAGACAGAAAGACAGGCAGAGCAAACGATGGGGCCCAACTAACTAGATAGGAAAGGACAGAAAAGATGCTGGCTGCAATCCGCAAAAACCCTACCAAAAATGTCCCAACACGTCTGATAGGAAAAACGGCCCTGAAGTCACTAGACTTCAAAATCCCTATATCAGCACTCTGATATATTCTGAAGACAGAGCAAAAGAGATTTAACCGTTCAGGAGCAAAAATGGAAATTCAGCAGAGCCCCAGCCGGGGCTGGCTGAACACAAAATTAAACAAATCAGACAAAATCTCATGGAACAATAACAGAGCAAAACTTAGCTTTAGAAGACAGGAACTGAACTGTAGGCCAGAGCTCAGAGCAGAGAAATCACCAGCAACCCTACAGGGCGTCGGCTGCCTTATATCCACTCAGAGATTCTGGATGTCCAATCGCAATCCACCTCTTCAGGTGACAGGTTTCTCCCATCCAAATCAGTTTCACCACCTCCTTTCACCAGCAGAGGGAGTTCATCGGACATCAAAGGTGAACGAGAAAATGAGCTCACAACAGAGCGCATGCGCAGTTTTAATGTGACTGCCACTATCTGTCTGCATAAAGATGACGGCAATCTGATTTACTGAGCCTGCGCAAATTCCGCGCAGGTGCAGTGAATCATTTGGCTGATCCCTGTGGCAAATGTGCGACGTGTCTAAAGGAAGAGGAAGCCGGTCAAATTAAAGGGGTTAGGATAGCACATGGGTAGGCAGGTCAAAGAGCAGAGCACAGACGGGAGAAGTCAGCACATGGGGAAAGAGAGAGTGGATAGGTGGGTGAGCATATGGGGGAGAGAGATTCTCAACGCTGCAAAGCCTGCCTCCATCGTGACATTACCGCCCTCCTGACGCGATTGCATTGGACCTCCATCTAGTAAACTAAATAAGCAAACAATGTGAGTTAATATCATCACCCCTTCCCCTTGACCTGTGAATAATGGCTTGAAGAACAGATATAAGCTATAAAAAGGATATGCCTCTATAACAATATACATCCAGACATCCAAAAGATCCAAAGAACTAGTGACTATTTACATAACCACAGCCATTAACATGCTACCGGATAGCTGCCAGATCATGGATCCATCACAAGGGACACAGATTTGACATTCTACAGGATGCTAGGCTAAGGGACCATGGCCTAGGCTGAAAGTATACAGATCTGCTCCACTGACCATCAATGAACCCATGGATACATTTTGGGTAGTCAGGATTTGGACCCACTGGTCACCTGAGCCCCATGGATATGTTTGGGAAAGCCAGGATTGGGACCCACCGGTCACCTGGCTTGAAGGAGGTGTTTGTAGAAGCCAGGTTGTGACTCTCCGGTCACCTGGCCTTGTACTTCAATGGAATTTCAGCCCCCTAAACTTATCATTACCTCCTCTCTGTGCATGCCACTGGTGGGGGTAGTTGACCCTGGAAGCTCTGATGTCACAGCTGCTCTTATCCCGGTGAGTCAGCAGAAGGGTATTTTGCTGGGACTGTTCTTTGTGTTATTTGCCTGTTTTGTGTTTCAATAAAGTATTGCCACACTGTTTAACCATCACGATGTGTTGTCTGCATTGAATTATGCTCGCGGTAAAAGGAGAGTGGGCATTCGGTGGGATGAGCCCTGGACCATGTGGTTTCGGCTAGCGGACTAGAACACATGCTGACTCGAGGGCTAGGGCAGCAGGTTGTGAGGGGCAGCGCCACTGAAAAACAATGTCTTCTCTTATATGTGGGAGAATTTTTTTTCCTCTCTCATCGTGGCGAAGCCCCCACCCCCACAACTTGCTACCCTAAGCACTCGCCCTCAGGTGCCTAGTGGCACTAGCGGCAAAAAGAATCATGGGCTGTATCAATTACCAAAATCAGCATTTTTTTGGAGGGGGGAGCATTGAGTTTGGGAGTCACAGATGTAAGTGCCTATGCAGCATGGGCAGAGAAGCACTCATCAGCTTCTTGCCCGGACAGAAGACATAAGTGCTCCTGGTGAAGGACCTGTGTTGACGTCATGTCTATGTGACTTGTATAGGAGGAGCCATCATAAAGATTGCAGAAAGTTATTTTCCTTGCAGGAAACATCAGCAACTGGATAAGATGGGGCAGTGGTGCCAGGTAATCAGGGTACAAGCGTACATAGAGTGCAAGCTGCATGTGAGGCACATGGGGATGCAAGATGTGGATTACATGGGGGAGCAAGCTGTATATGGGGTACATGGGGTGCAGACTACTGTATATGTGGAGTACATGGGTTGCAAGCTGTGTTTGGGGAACATGGGGAGCAGACTATATGTGGAGTACATGGGGGTGCAAGCTGTGAGTGGTGTACATAGAGTGCAGACTGTATGTGGAGTACATGAGGTGGAAGCAGCTTGTGGTGCAGACTGTGAGGTACATAGGGGTGTAAATTGTATGCAGGTACATGAGGGTCAAAGCTGCATGTGGAGTATAACGTGGTACAAGTTGTTGTGTCAGGTACATGGGTGCAGACTGTGGGGTACATGGGGGTGCAAGCTGTGCTGTGTTGGGGGCACATGGGTGTGCAAGCTGTATGGGGTATGTCTGCAGTGCAAGCTGTATGTGAGGGTACATGGGGTGCAAGCTGTATGGGTTATACTGGGGTGTAAGCTGTGTGGGTTACATAGTGTGCAGACTATATGTGGAGTAGTTGAGGGGTGCAAGCTGTATGTGGGGTATATAGAGATGCAGACTAATTGTGGATTACATTGGGGGCAAGCTGTGTGTTGGGTACATGGGGTGAAAGCTGTGTGTGGTGTACGTGGGGATGAAAGTTGTGTGGGGTACATGTGGGTGTAAGCTATGTGTGAGGTACAAGGTGATGCAAGCTATATGTGGAGTTCATGTTGTGCAGACTATATATGGGATACATAAGGGTTAGTGATGAACGAGTATACTCATTGCTCGGGTTTTTCCAAGCATGCTTGAGTGTCCTCCGAGTATTTTGCCGGGTCCAGAGATTTAGTTTGTGTCGATGCAACTGCATGATTTACAGCTGCTAGACAGCCTGAATATATGTGGGGATTCCCTAACAAACAGGCATTCCTCACATGTATTCAGCCTGTCCAGCAGCCACGAATCATGCAGCTGTGTCGACAAAAACTAAATATCCTAGCACACCAAAATACTCAGAGACCAACTGAGCATGCTCAAGAAAACAGAAGCAACTAGTATACTCGCTCATCACTAATAGGGGGGCAAACTGTATGGGTACAACGAGTGCAAGCTGTGCATGGGGTACATGGGGGTCAAGTTGTATGTGGGGTGCTTGGGGGTGCAAAATATGAGTAAAGTACATCGATTGAGCAAGGTGTATGTGGTACATGGTAAAGCAAGCTGTGTGTGAGGTACATGGGGTGCAGGCTAAATGTGGGATATGTGGAGGTAGTGGAAGCTGTGTGTGGTAGTGTCACAAAGGAGGGGAAGACACAAGAGAAGGAATACACTCCTTAGTGGACCTTAATTTACAAGTAAAGGGACTTTCACACAGGCATAAAACACTGCTGAGTGCTATCTGATGTTTTAGCACTTTGCCAAATGTTATACTATGGGACAGTGCAGGTTTGCAATTGTTTTCTCATGCTGAATCAGCACACCTTGCAGATCTGCTGTCTCTTAAAGTGACAGCTCGCTCTCTCCTAAAGTGTACCTAGCCAATAGCTGGAAGACACTTACTACTTAAGGCACCTCCACCTGTTGGAAGGTGCCTAAGCAATTTTTGTGCAAAGATAGTTAACACTTGCCTGTATGCTGTTAGGTTCTCTTGTCCACTCTGTGTGATCCTGATCCTTTATTGTATTATCTGTGTCCCACCTCCAGACCTGACCTGTGTGATATCTAGAAGGTGCACATTATGTAGCCAAACCAGAAGCCATCCTGTCTGCTATCCCAGTGGCAGTATGTATTATATCCTGAGGTCGCACAGTCTGAACCGATAACATTGGTCACCCTGTCTGTTATCCAGAAGCCGCACAGTCTGTACCACTACCAATGGCTGTCCTGTCTTCTATCCTGAGGCAGCAAAGTCTCTACTCATACCAGTGGCCAACCTGTATGCTATCCAGAAACCGCGCAGTCTGAACTCATATCAGTGGCTGTTCTGTTATGAATGGGTCACCGAGGAAGAAAAAACCTAAACAAGCTAAGCCCAGAAAAACCAGAGAGGTTGGTAACTATGCAGATTGCAGATCCCTGATCCCAACCACACAACCAGCAGCAGCCGTGGAGCGTACCAACGATGAACCTAGACGCCTCGTCATGGCCGGAGGACTAAATAAGCCTAAAGCAAGAAAAGGGGAAAACTAACTGCCCCAGAGCAGACCCCAAAGGAATAGACAGCCCTCACACATGCGTTGATGGTGATAAAAACAAACACAAGCAGGAAAATAGGCTGAGCAATTGATGGGGCCCAAACTAACTAGAAAGGAGAGGAAAGGAAAGACACTTAGGGATGGGCAAATCCTGAAATACTCGGAATCGCTAGACTCTAACGAGTCCGACTCGGAAACTCGCTATTCGTTGCGAGTCTAGTGAGTCCAATGTTAATGAATGGGGATGCGAGTATTGCAGCGATTCCTGTGCTGCCATTTTTTGTTTGTTCCGCTTACTTCCCGCATGTGGCTGTGCACACCATGCGGAAAGTAAGCAGAACAATTGCGGATGGTACCCACGGTCCGGAGGAGAGGAGGAGACTGTCCTCCGGGCTTTGGGTACCATATCCCTATAAAAAATAGAATTTAAAAATAAAAAATATTGTTATTTTCACCCTCCGACGTCCCACGCAGCCTTCCCGCCTCTCCACGCATCCGTTCCCAGTAGTCCTTTGCGAAAATACCCACGATGACGTCCGTTCTCGCGGGATCGTGAAGTCTCACGGTCATTCGCGCGATGTCATAGCAAATTACCGCGAGACATCCCGATCCCGCGAGAGCGGACGTCATCGCGGGCATTTTCACAAAGGATTACTGGGAACGGATGCATGGAGAGGCGGGAAGGCTGCGCGGGACGTCGGAGGGTAAGAATAACACCATTTTTTTTTTTTTTTTACATTTTATCTTTAACTACTGATGCCGCATAGGCGGCCTCAGTAGTAAAAAGTTGGTCACACTTGTCAAATACTATGTTTGACGAGTGTGACCAACCTGTCAATCAGTTCTCCAAGCGATGCTACAGATCGCTTGGAAAATGCTAGCATTTTGCAAGCTAATTACGCTTGCAAAATGCTAGTTTTTCCGCGGGAAAATTGCGGGAATTTAAAATGCGATTTTCCCGCGGAATGGAATTCCGGAATTCTCGCGGTAATTTCCGCGAGAGTTCCGGTACGTGTGCACTTAGCCTTATTTGCATTGGACTCGTTACTGTGCGAGTAATCGCTTGGAAACTCGCAGAGTACCGACTCCTGCGAGTCCCCTACTACTCGCAGAGTAACGAGTCCTAACGAGTAGATTTGCCCATCCCTAAAGACACTGTCTGCAATCTGCCCAAAACCCTACAAAATAATGTCCAACACTTCTGATAACAAAATTAACCCTGAAGTCACTAGACTTCTCCCACTATATCAGCACTCTGAAATATTCTGAGACAGAGCAAAAAGAGGCCAATCTAATAAGGGACAAAAAGCAAATTGGCAAATACAGATAAATAAGAGTGGAGATTCAGCACAGCCCCAGCCGGGGCTGGCTGACCACACAAAAAACTGAATAGAACAACAAAATCAAGTGTGAACATTAGCAGAAAAACTTAGCTTGAGCTGACTGGAACAGAGCTGAGAACCAAGAACTGACAAGCAGAAGGAATCACCAGCACCAGAGTAGGGCGTCGGCTGTCTTAAATCCAATCTGAGATTCCTGAGGTCCAATCGTCATCCTCATTATCAGGTGGCAGATCTCTACTGATTAAATCAACCTCACTACCTCCTGTTACCACCAGAGGGAGCCTGGAAGGAGAACTCACAACTGGTAGACCAGAAAATGAACTCACAACAGTACCCCCCCTTGAGGAGGGGTCACCGAACCCTCATCCAAGCCACCAGGCCGATCAGGATGGGCCCGGTGAAAAGCATGAACCAATCTATTGGCATGACTATCAGAGGCAGAGACCCAAGAATTATCCTCCTGGCCATAACCTTCCATTTGACCAAATACTGGAGTCTCCGTCTAACCAAACAAGAATCCAATATTTTCTCTACCTCATATTCCACATTGCCTTCAACCAACACAGGGTCAGGAGGTGCTGCCATAGGAACCACTGGCTCACCAAACCTCTTCAACAGAGATTTGTGAAATACATTATGGATCTTGACCATAACTGGAAGAGCCAATCGAAAAGAAACAGGATTAAGAATCTCCAAAATCTTATAAGGTCCAATAAATCTTGGCTTAAATTTTGGAGATGCAACCTTCATAGGAATATTCTTAGACGACAACCAAATCATATCATCCACTTTAAACCGGGGACCAATGGTCCTATGCCGGTTGGAAAATCGCTGGGCCTTTTCCTGAGAGAGTGACAACTTATCCACTACTTGGTCCCTTATCTGCTGCATTCTCTCAACCACAGTATCCACACCTGGGCAGGATGAAGATTCCACTTGACCTGAAGAGAATCGAGGATGAAACCCAAAATTACAGAAAAAGGGTGACATCAAAGTGGCAGAACTAGCTCTATTGTTCAGCGCGAATTCGGCCAAAGGCAAAAATGAAACCCAATCATCCTGATCAACAGATATAAAACATCTTAAATAAGACTCCAAGGTCTGGTTTGCTCTCTTAGTCTGTCCATTGGTCTGGGGATGAAACGCGGAGGAGGAGGATAACTGAATTCCCAGACTGGAACAAAAGGCTTTCCAGAATCTGGAAACAAACTAAACTCCTCTGTCGGACACAATGTTCTCAGGAAACCCATGTAACCGAACCACCTGTTGTAAAAACAAGGGCACCAACTCAGCGGAAGATGGCAACTTTGGGAGTGGTACAAGATGGACCATTTTCGAAAATCTATCACAAATAACCCAGATAGCAGTCATTCTCTGAGAGACAGGAAGATCAGAAATAAAATCCATTGAGATATGGGTCCATGGCCTCTTGGGCACCGGCAGGGGCATCAGCAACCCACTAGAACGAGAACAGGATTTAGACCGAGAACAAGTCCTATAGGACTGTACAAAATTCCTGACATCACGAGATAAGGCAGGCCACCAAAAGGACCGACTCACCAAATCTCTGGTACCAAAAATACCTGGATGACCAGCCAATGCGGAGCAATAAATTTCAGGCATCACTCTCTTTCTCCACTGGTCAGGAACATACAATTTTCCCATACAGCAACGCTCAGGTTTATCCTCCTGAAATTCCTCCAGGGCGCGTCTCAAATCGGGCGAAATGGCAGAAAGAACTACCCCCTCACCTAGGATGGTAGTAGGCTCAGTCACATTAAAAGAATCGGCAAAGAAACTCCTAGAAAGGGCGCCTGCCTTAACATTCTTAGTGCCCGGAAGAAAAGAGACCACAAAATTAAAACGCGTGAAAAACAAGGCCCATCTAGCCTGTCTAGGATTCAAGCATTTGGCCGACTCCAGATAAATCAAATTCTTGTGATCGGTGAGGACCACAACTTGATGTCTAGCTCCCTCCAACCAATGTCTCCACTCCTCAAATGCCCATTTCATGGCCAACAATTCCCGATTCCCCACGTCATAGTTGCGTTCAGATGGGGAGAACGTTCGAGAAAAGAAGGCACAGGGATTCATCTTAGAAGTCACAGGGTCTTTTTGGGACAAAACAGCTCCTGCACCAATCTCAGAAGCATCTACCTCCACCTGAAATGGAAGTGAGACATCAGGTTGCCGTAAAACCGGAGCTGAAGTAAATCTCCGCGTAAGCTCCTGAAATGCTGAGACAGTCTCAGGAGACCAATTCAGCACATCTCCGCCCTTCTTGGTCATATCAGTCAGTGGTTTCACAATACCAGAAAAATTACCTATAAATTTACGATAGAAATTAAGAAAACCCAAAAACTTCTGGAGGGCCTTCAAAGAAGTAGGCTTAACCCAATCATAAATGGCCTGTACCTTGGCCGGGTCCATTTCAATAGTCAATGGAGACAAGATAAATCCCAAAAATGAAATCCTCTGTACACCAAAGAGGCATTTCGATCCCTTAACAAACAGGGAATTCTCCCTCAAAATCCGGATCACAGTCCGGACGTGTTCCATATGAGAATCCCAATCACTAGAAAAGATCAAAATATCATCCAGATAGATGATCAAAAACTTATCCACAAAGTCACGGAAAATATCATTCATAAAGGACTGGAAGACAGAAGGGGCATTAGTGAGCCCAAAAGGCATCACGAGGTACTCGAAATGTCCCTCCGGAGTATTAAACGCCGTCTTCCATTCATCCCCGTGCTTGATGCGAATAAGATTATATGCCCCCCTGAGGTCAAGCTTAGTAAACCAGCAGGCACTCTTAACTCTGGAGAATAAATCAGACATCAGTGGTAACGGGTACTGATATTTAACCGTCATCTTGTTAAGGGAACGATAATCAATACACGGTCTTAATGAACCATCTTTCTTTGCCACAAAAAAAAACCCAGCACCTAAAGGTGACGAGGATGGTCTAATATGACCCTTCTCCAATGACTCCTTAATATAGGATCGCATAGCATCATGTTCGGGTACTGATAAGTTGAAAAGCTGACCCTTGGGAAATTTACACCCAGGCATCAACTCAATTGCACAGTCATAACTCCTATGAGGAGGCAAAGATGCAGACTTACTCTCACTAAATACATCAGAAAAATCAGCCAGATAATCAGGAATATCATGAGACTGAGGAGAGGAGGAGAAAACAGGAGCGTCCCTAAGAACACACTGACAACCCCAACTCACCACAGACCCAGATTTCCAATCCAAAACTGGATTATGAGTTTGCAACCAGGGAAAACCCAGAGCAATAGTATCATGCAAATTATGCAGCACCAAAAATTTACAATTTTCTTGGTGGTCTGGGGTAACTCATATTATCACCTGGGTCCAAAACTGAGGTTTATTCTCCGACAAAGGAGTAGCATCAATACCCCTCAAAGGAATAGGCGTCCGCAGAGGCGTCATGGAAAAACCACAACGTTTAGCAAAGTCCAAATCCATCAGATTCAGCGCTGCTCCTGAATCCACAAAAGCCTTAGTGGAAAACGTGGATAAGGAGCAGATCAGAGTAATTGTCAAAAGGAACTTAGGTTGTACACTGCCCACAGTAAATGTGTGTGCAAAATGTTTCTCTCGTTTAGGGCAGACAGAAATAGTACGAGAGGCATCTCCACAGAAAAAACACAGCTTATTACGCCTTCTAAACTCCTGATGTTGCTCCCTAGATAAAACCCCATCACATTGCATAGGTTCAGACGTTTGTTCAAAAGGTGGCAGCGCCTCCTGTGTAGTTTTACATTCACGTAAACGCCGATCATCTTGAATGGCTAGTGACATAGAATCATCCAGACCAGAGGGAACAGGAAATCCCACCATAACATCTTTTACGGTCTCTGATAAACCCTTCCGAAAGAGAGCTGCCAAGGCACCATCATTCCATGTAGTAAGGACCGTCCACTTTCTGAATTTTTGACAGTATAATTCGGCAGAATCCTGACCATGGTTTAATGCCAACAGGGTTCTCTCAGCTTGATCAACAGCATTAGGTTCATCATACAACAACCCCAAGGCTTGAAAAAATGCATCCACATTAGTCAGAATAGGATTTTCAGGTGTCAGAGAAAAAGCCCAATCCTGGGGATTGCCGCGCAGCAAGGAGATGACAATTTTAACCTGCTGCGCAGAGCTCCCTGATGAGTTAGGCTTCAAGGCAAGAAATAATTTACAATTATTCTTAAAATTCAGAAATTTAGACCGATCCCCAGAAAACACATCAGGAGTAGGGATCTTAGGTTCAGCAGCATGTGACTGAATGAGGTAGGTGGAAATTCCCTGCACTTCAGTAGCAAGTTGCTCCACATGACCAGACAATTGCTTAATCTCCATTAGGGAAAAAAAATCCTCCTACGACCCCAAAGAAAAAGAGAAAAAAATATATATAAAAAAAAATTCTGACATTATTTTTTTTTAACAACCCTTTCCTGCTTTTGAGTACCCTAGAATCTGTGGTATGGCTGGTGATTCTGTTATGAATGGGTCACTGAGGAGGAAAAAACCTACACAAGCTAAGCCCAGAAAAGCCAGAGAGGTTGGTAACTATGCAGATTGCAGATCCCTGATCCCAACCACACAACCAGCAGCAGCCGTGGAGCGTACCTACGATGAACCTAGATGCCTCGCCACAACCGGAGGACTAAATAAGCATAAAGCAAGAAAAGGGGAAAACTAACTGCCCCAGAGCAGACCCCAAAGGAATAGACAGCCCCCACACATGTATTGACGGTGAAACAAGATGAAAACACAAACACAGACCGGAAAGTAGGCCTAGCAAACGATGGGGCCCAAACTAACTAGAAAGGAGAGGAAAGGAAAGACACTGTCTGCAATCTGCAATCTGCCCAAAATAATGTCCAATACTTCTGATAACAAAATTAACCCTGAAGTCACTAGACTTCTCCCACTATATCAGCACTCTGAAATATTCTGAGACAGAGCAAAAAGAGGCCAATCTAATAAGGGACAAAAAGCAAATTGGCAAATACAGATAAATAAGAGTGGAAATTCAGCACAGCCCCAGCCGATGCTGGCTGACCACACAAAAAACTGAATAGAACAACAAAATCAAGTGTGAACATTAGCAGAAAAACTTAGCTTGAGCTGACTGGAACAGAGCTGAGAACCAAGAACTGACAAGCAGAAGGAATCACCAGCACCAGAGTAGGGCGTCGGCTGTCTTAAATCCAATCTGAGATTCCTGAGGTCCAATCGTCATCTTCATTATCAGGTGGCAGATCTCTACTGATTAAATCAGCCTCACTACCTCCAGTTACCACCAGAGGGAGCCTGGAAGGAGAACTCACAACTGGTAGACCAGAAAATGAACTCACAACACTGTCCTGTTCTGCTTGTGACACACAAGACACACTAACCAAACCAGCATCTCTGACTCTTGGGGTCAGCTGATATTGCTCTGGACACTGCTCTGGAGAGGAACCTGGCAGATACCTGCCGCTCAAGCCTGCCCTCACCATCATAGGCCCCAGTGACTCCCAGGTAGCTGCTTAGTTATGCCCCTCCAGGGTAAGCCCGGCCCGAAGCACAGTGGATTCACGATCTACAGGTGTCACAGTGCAGTATACATGAATCCTTCTTAAATATAATCTGTCAGAATGATTTGGTAATGCAAATTAAAGGCATGGCTTTACTGATGCTGTATCACTGATTACATTGACACTTTGGTGATTACATTGATACTTTTGTTCTTTTATCGATATTTGAAGTTTTCATTTAATTAAGTCTTTTCCCTGACTGTGGTTTCCCTACCCCTCTGTCTACCTCCTGCCTGTGACTAACAGGTTACTGCCGTGATTTCAAACAGAGGAGGCAGGTCATTCACAGACTGCAGACAGACAGAGGGGTTGGGGAAACAGACAGGGAGAAGACAACCAAATGCACAGTCCATCCCCTGTGCACTGAAATCTAATTAGCAGAAAACTTCAAATGGTGATTAAAGAAAAAACGCAAAGTGGATTTCTTCACCAAAGGTGTCATTCTAATCTGTTTTAAAGTGCCATTATTGCCATATCTTTACAATACAAAATCAGGCTGACAGGTTCTCTTCAAGCTTTGTGGGATAGTGAGAGAGACTGGAATTGCCAATACGTGACAAAAGTCCCATCACTAACATAATTGACATCAATTATATTTCAAAGTCCACTTAACATTAGATATCCTACAAGTGTCTATATCCTTCTGTACCATAGATCCAAATTAGATCCCACTCTGTTTTATCTTATAGTTCTATGTAAAAATCTTTCCAGAGTGATCACTTTTGTTTGCTCCCAATTCACATGCACCGGCACCCTATAGGGCTCTAGTCATGTCAATGAAGTACTGTATTTAAGAGTTTTGTAAGCTTAATTTTTATATTGTAAAAGGTGAAATAAAAATATTCTTGATACAAAGCTTTTAGATTTATGTTTTTCCATGTCTTTCAGCTTAAAAAATCGCAATGTCTAATTATAGATCATTTTTAATAATCTCACATAAAATGCAAAACAATATTGGATGCATTTCTGTTATACTAAAACACAGCTGCACAATTCTCTGGATTCAATTACCATCTGTACTGTAACCACAAAAGGCATATTTCATCATTGTCTATCTTTCAAACCATTTACTTCTTTGTCTTGGGAATTTTAGGATGTGCAAAGAATTCCATCTAGAATTAATGTGTTCTTAAACTGGTGGCGAGATGAGTAGACGTAGCGCATACATGCTTGCATTAGATATTGTGCTTCAATTTATTTTATTTTTCGATGATATTTCTCATAATTAATTGAAATATTGAAGTTGGTGTCGGATATACATCTTAAAGGCTTGTAGGCACAAACTACTTTCCTGTTAGATTGCGCTGTCAGTGTTTATGTAAGAAAGAGAGAGCCAGCATTCAATGGGACCACAAAATGTTTCTAGAGCAACTCAGGAATAGGGCCCATACCCATCACCGTTTAAAAAATCGGTCCAATGTTGTTCTTGAAAAGTCAGGAAAGTGTCATGCGATTTTCATGTGAGTACGATTTTTATCACCTATCATTCGAATGACATGCAAATGCAATTCGTATGTAATGCGATCTTAACATTAGTTTTTACATAAAATAATGTATTTTAAACATAATAATAATAATTTTATTTCTGTAGCGCCAACATATTCCGCAGCACTTTACATTTTAAAAGGGACTTGTACAGACAAATCGACATTACAGCATAACAATAAACACATAGATCAAAACAGATAACAAGAGGAATGAGGGCCCTGTGAAAGCTTACAGTCTATGAGGAAAAAGGGAGACACGAAAGGTGGATGGTAACAATTGCTTTCATTGTTCGGACCAGCCATAGTGTAAGAATCGGGTGTTCATGTAATGCTGCATGAACCGGTTATCAGCCTAAGTATGTAACAGTACAGACACAGAGTGCTATTAAATGCATAAAGCATGTGAAAACATGATGTGAGGAACCTGGTTATGGTAAAAATTTTGAATGGGCAACATAGGGATAGTTAGGCTAATGCATTGAGGCAGTAGGCCGGTCTGAAGAAATGTGTCTTTAGGACATGCTTAAAACTGTGGGTATTGGGGATTAATCAAATTAACCTGGGAAGGGTGTTCCAAAACATTGGTGCAGCACGTGAAAAATCTTGGAGACGGGAGTGGGAGGTTCTGATTATTGAGGATGTTAACCTCAGGTCATTTGCAGAACAGAGGGCACGGATAGGGTAGTAGACTGAGATGAGGGAGGAGATGTAGGGTAGTGCTGAGCCATGGAGTGTTTTGTTGGTGAGGGTAATAAGTTTATACTGAATTCCAGAGTGGATTGGTAACCAGTGAAATGACTGGCACAAGGTAGAGGCATCGGTGTAACGATTGGTGAGGAATATTATCCTGGCTGCAGCATTCAAGACAGATTGGAGAGGGGAGAGTTGGTAAGAGACCAATTAGAAGAGAGTTACAATAGTCCAGACGAGAATGAATAAGAGAAACAGTAAGAGTTTTTGCAGAGTCGAAAATAAGAAAGGGTCGAATTCTAGAAATGTTTTTGAGGTGCAGATAACAAGAGCGAACCAGTGATTGGATGTGGGGGGTGAATGAAAGCTCAGAATCAAGTTTGACCCCCCAAGACAGCGGGCATGTTGCTGAGGAGTAATGATGGAACCACACACAGAAATGGTAATGTCGGGCATAGGTACATTAGTAGAGGGAGGAAACACCTGGAGTTCAGTTTTCGACAGGTTCAGTTTCAGATAGAGGGAGGGCATTATGGTAGAGACAGCGGTAAGACAATTACTGGTGTTTTCTGCAAAGGCAGGCGTGATGTCAGGAGAAGATATTGGGTGTCTTCAGCATAGAGATGGTACTGGAAACCAAATTTACAGATTGTTTGTCCAATAAGGGCAATATACAAAGAGAAGAGAAGGGGGTCTGGGACTAAATATAGGTTTCAAAGGAAATATTCTCCACTATATATATATATATATATATATATATATATATACAGTGGGGAAAAAAAGTATTTAGTCAGTCAGCAATAGTGCAAGTTCCACCACTTAAAAAGATGAGAGGCGTCTGTAATTTACATCATAGGTAGACCTCAACTATGGGAGACAAACTGAGAAAAAAAAATCCAGAAAATCACATTGTCTGTTTTTTTTTCATTTTATTTGCATATTATGGTGGAAAATAAGTATTTGGTCAGAAACAAGCAATCAAGATTTCTGGCTCTCACAGACCTGTAACTTCTTCTTTAAGAGTCTCCTCTTTCCTCCACTCATTACCTGTAGTAATGGCACCTGTTTAAACTTGTTATCAGTATAAAAAGACACCTGTGCACACCCTCAAACAGTCTGACTCCAAACTCCACTATGGTGAAGACCAAAGAGCTGTCAAAGGACACCAGAAACAAAATTGTAGCCCTGCACCAGGCTGGGAAGACTGAATCTGCAATAGCCAACCAGCTTGGAGTGAAGAAATCAACTGTGGGAGCAATAATTAGAAAATGGAAGACATACAAGACCACTGATAATCTCCCTCGATCTGGTGCTCCACGCAAAATCCCACCCCGTGGGGTCAGAATGATCACAAGAACAGTGAGCAAAAATCCCAGAACCACGCGGGGGGACCTAGTGAATGAACTGCAGAGAGCTGGGACCAATGTAACAAGGCCTACCATAAGTAACACACTACGCCACCATGGACTCAGATCCTGCAGTGCCAGACGTGTCCCACTGCTTAAGCCTGTACATGTCCGGGCCCGTCTGAAGTTTGCTAGTGAGCATTTGGATGATCCAGAGGAGTTTTGGGAGAATGTCCTATGGTCTGATGAAACCAAACTGGAACTGTTTGGTAGAAACACAACTTGTCGTGTTTGGAGGAAAAAGAATACTGAGTTGCATCCATCAAACACCATACCTACTGTAAAGCATGGTGGTGGAAACATCATGCTTTGGGGCTGTTTCTCTGCAAAGGGGCCAGGACGACTGATCCGGGTACATGAAAGAATGAATGGGGCCATGTATCGTGAGATTTTGAGTGCAAACCTCCTTCCTTCAGCAAGGGCATTGAAGATGAAACGTGGCTGGGTCTTTCAACATGACAATGATCCAAAGCACACCGCCAGGGCAACGAAGGAGTGGCTTCGTAAGAAGCATTTCAAGGTCCTGGAGTGGCCTAGCCAGTCTCCAGATCTCAACCCTATAGAAATCCTTTGGAGGGAGTTGAAAGTCCGTGTTGCCAAGCGAAAAGCCAAAAACATCACTGCTCTAGAGGAGATCTGCATGGAGGAATGGGCCAACATACCAACAACAGTGTGTGGCAACCTTGTGAAGACTTACAGAAAACGTTTGACCTCTGTCATTGCCAACAAAGGATATATCATAAAGTATTGAGATGAAATTTTGTTTCTGACCAAATACTTATTTTCCACCATAATATGCAAATAAAATGAAAAAAAAACAGACAATGTGATTTTCTGGATTTTTTTTTCTCAGTTTGTCTCCCATAGTTGAGGTCTACCTATGATGTAAATTACAGACGCCTCTCATCTTTTTAAGTGGTGGAACTTGCACTATTGCTGACTGACTAAATACTTTTTTCCCCACTGTATATATATATACAGCTGTGTGAAAAACTGTTTGCCCCCTACCTGATTTCCTATTCTTTTGAATATTTGTCACACTCAAATGTTTCACATCACCAAAGCAATTTAAACATTAGACAAAGATAACACTAGTAGACATAGAATGTACAGGGTGGGCCATTTATATGGATAAACCTGACACATCTCAATAAGTTTGATGTGTCACATGACCCTCTTCCCATTGAACAAAATAAAATTGGATCCAAAATGGCCAAGTTCAAAATGGCCTTCATGGTCACCACCCATCTTGAAATGTTTCCCCCCTCCCATATACTAATGTGCCACAAACAGGAAGTTGATATCACCAACCATACCCATTTTATTTAGGTGTATCCATATAAATGGCCCACCCTACAGTTTTTAATTGAAGGTCTTTATTACTACAGGGAAGGGTGCAAGAAAACACCCTGAATAAAGTCCTTTATTTGAAATAAAGACACGTTTTTTAAAATAAAAATAAAAAAGCAGTTATACTCACCTTTACACCTAAGCCACTGAAGCCCCTGTTACCTGTAAAGGAATTAAAATAATAACCATATCCCTCACCTGTCCACAATGTGATGATAATCCTCTGATGCCCATGTCCCCTGTAAAAGAGTTAAAAAAATAAACCACATTCCTCACCTTTCCAATGAGAAGATAATTATCCATTTGTCCCTTGATGAGTCTAGCTCTGCGAGTGTTCAGCATGCCAGGCAGCAGAGATAGTGAGTTGCACTTGCTAGCACAGCTCAGTGCCTTGCAATTTTGTGAGAAATGTGAGCAGAGTTCATAGCCAATGAACTCCATTCCGCTAACTGATGTCAGCGCTAGTGCCATGGGAAAGTTCTCCCCCTAACATCAATGAGGTGAACAGAATAAGTGAGTTTTTTTTATTTACAACATGACTAGGATTTTAGCAAAAGCAGTCTCTCTCTGGCTTAGATCATAAAGATAAGACTCTGCCTACAGTCGAGGAGCATTGGCATATCATTAACTGAAAACTTCTAAGACTGATAACACAAGAACTACAATGCCTGTAGTTTACTTTGAAAAAATCCTGCTGACAGGTTAGCTTTCAATGTTTCTAACAATAGTAGTCTACAATGCTAATATTTGTGCCCCCAGAGTGTGGCTGAGCGGAAAAGCAGTTTGAGCCATTGCATGAGGTATCAAGGCTCCCCGCATAACAGGCTTACACTGGTCCCTCACCCACCTTTTAAATTTAACTTAAATTCAAAGCTGTAAATGCTGGCCAGACCCTGTCTCATGTATGGCCTATGCCTGACTGCTGTGCCATTATAAAATTTCTACTGTGGGTCAATTGATGCCACTTTTCCTGGTGTCTGCCCCTAATTTTTGCAAATGTTTTTTAATAAATTTGCAAAAATTTCTACATTTCTGTTTTTTTCAGTCAAGATGAGGTGCAGAGTGTACATTAATGAGAAAAAAAAACTTTTTTGTATTTACCAAATGGCTGCAATGAAACAGACTGAAAAATATAAAGGGTCTGAATAAATTCCATACCCACTGTACCTGTCACTGATATCTTTATATCTATCTATACTAGGTATATACTGTATATCTATTCTGTCAATTCTATTTTGTGTGGTCACGCTGTTATTTTACTGCACGCAGCTGATGAAATGTCGAGTTTTTCAAGGAAATGACAGCACATCCATGGTTCGTGTGCTGTGCGATTTTTTTCTCACACTCATTAACTTGCATATACGGGGACCATCGCAACACGCTGCTATTTTTTTTTCAGTCAGATATGAGCTGAGAAAAAATTGCAGATGAGCAGAGACTCATAGAATAACATTAGTCAAAGTGCCAATCTGATGTTTTTATCAGATTGCACTTGTCCGTTTTTTTTCCGCAAATTAGCATGAGCCCTTATTCTCATTCTGAATGAAGATGGATGACTTAGCTGAGGGGAGTACTCTGAAACACAGTGTCTGCAAATTGAGATTATGGTTTTGGCTTTAATCCTAAGTCATGTGGCAAGGGTCGTTAGAGGGTTGATATTAACATTTAGGATTGCTATTTTCAATAGGCAGCACTAGAGTTCTAGTCCTCTTCCTCTCTGTAGAGGAGACAATTTGCATATTTTCCAGAGGAGCATTGCAAGGCTTAAAAGTCTCCTCACCTTGGCATGTCAGGGTTGACATGTCACTCTTCGTTAGGAGAAACGTTACCTCTTGCATCCCAGACACCTCTCACCCAGCCAAACCAGATCTCACACTTTGCATTAATGAGGGGCAGTACGCTGAAACACAGTGTCTGCAAATTGAGGTTATGGTTTTGGCTTTTATGCTAAGTCATGTGTCAAGGCTCTTTATAGGGACTTTTAGGATTACTCCTTCCAATAGGTAGCAAATCCTTCCTCTCTGAAGAGACAATTTGCATATTTTCCAGAGGATCATTGCAGTGCTTAAAAGTCTCCTCACCTTCACATGTCAGTCCTGATATATCACTCCATGCCATGTGATGTGATAGCAGCAAGGCATTATGAGGAATCTTGTCATGCTGTATCCGAGTTCATTTGAGACTTTTCTGGCCAACTCAGATTTCTGCAACATGTAAAATGTGCAAAATGTCAACTGAGATTTTAGGCGATTCATAAAAAATCTTTCAAATTTGCCAAGTTTAATGAATTCCTAAACTTTTAAAATAAATACAATTTGCATTAAATCAACTCGCTCATCTCTAATGACCACCTTTAGCCAGTTCTCAATGGACAATGAAATATGTATTTAGAATATATTTTTACAGAATACACCATTGAAGTAAATGCTGTTAGTTATTTTTTATGTGCATTGTATTTAGTAAGACGGTGGATTCTAGTTGCAGAACAGTATTGTGTCCCTTAGGATAGCATATGGAATCATCAACAATATACCAGTTCACACTGAAGGTCTTCTAAGGCTCATCATGGAACAACACTTGTTAGTTTTTAACTTAACATTATTTAATTACTTCCATATGTTAAATGTGTTTTTAATTATTTTCTTCTGCATTTAACTACAGTAACATTCTTCTTGATTATTATTTTCTTATATTTTAATGCCGTAACTGTCTACTGTTTGGTAGGGTTATTTTGTCATATAGATTTATTATAGCTTCCAACACCTTTCATTGAACCAAAAAATGCAATTCCGCAAAAGGCTATAATATCGCCTTGTTCGGTGTTTGCAGAATATCACTGAGACCTCTTGAGTTCCTTATGTTTGCTTTTGGGAAAGACTCCTGCAGCTTTCTAAGTGATTGTAGGTCTCCGGGAAGTCCCCTGTTGGGTGATTTTGTACTGTGATGAATATACTGCTCTTCTGGACCGGTGCTGCTCCTTAACCTTTGAACTAAGCATATATAGTAATGGATGACTGTACATGGAAAGAAATTAATTCTAATAATATGTGCTATGAATAACAATAAAATTGTGATCTGTCTCCAGAGCGTCCCAGATAAATATATTAAAATGTATAAAACAATCGCACATGCACTACAATTGTCATTTCCAAATGATTAATAGCAAAGTTCTTCGCGTTTCCTTAAAGTCTCCCACAATTGGGATTTGGAGATGTCATGTCAAGAACAGAAAACTATTTTATATACCACAGACCATCACACAAAGCTAAGCATATGTAATTCTGCATGATCTAATCCCACATAGAAAATCCAAGGGGAATAGGTAGTAGTATGCCAAACAAACAATGCCATTAAACATTAAAAAAAGAATTTGTGACTCTATTGTGAGTCATATAATCCAATAGTCTATTTTTAAACAAATAGTTTAATTTCCCATTGAAAAATGAAGGTCTTAAATTCAATGCTGCACGAGATGTCTACTTACGATATTTACAATAACCGAGGAGTGTGTGTGAGACAGACTCTTTCCGTGTATATCTCAGATATAAACTTTCCGAGTTATTTATAAACTGTGTGTTTATGCCTATGATATCCTGCCAATAGTTCTCGGTTCCAGGGTTCTGATGCAAAGAATCAAGTTCTGTTACTTAAATGCCAAAGGTGAGAAGAATGTAAATCTCGAAAAAGAAAGTCATGGGAAATCTTGATGCAGCTGCACCATCGTCCTGCAGACAAAAGTGAGATTAGTCAGTGTGTAGACATATGGGTTTAGTCAAAAGCTGAGCTTGCTCAAACTCATTTTTACAGTGAAGTAGCTTCAAGTTAAAAAAAAATGTCAGGTTTTGCTGTGAATTAAAAATAAGCAAAAATTCTGGTTTCAAATTGAATAATTTCATACATATTTTAACAACACCAAAAAAACAGTAGTTTATATAATAAAAGTACAGTGAATTATATAATAACAAGTTACAATAGTTTACAGTGACTTGTGTTTCCACAATGATAAAATGAGGTTTAAGGGGTAATGTTTCTCCTTGCATAAAATGACATGCAAGTGACATGCCAAGATTGACATGTTACTCTCCACTAGGGGAAACGTTATCCTTTAGACCCCCGTCCAGAGCCTCTCACCTAACCAAATCAGATCTCACACTTCAAATAATATTGCAAGGCTCGATAAAAGGTGATGTGTTCAACTCCTCTTCCTCTCTGAAGAGACAATTTACATATTTAATGCCTCTTTAGGAGCATGCAGGGCTTTTAAGTCTCCTCACTTTGATATGCCAGTCTTGAGATGTCACTATCCACAAGGAAAAATGTTATCCCTTAGATGCCAGTGTTAAGCCTCTCGCCTAGCAAAATCATATCTTGTACTTTACAGTGGAGAGGGGCAGCACCCCCAAAACACTGTCTGCAAATTGAGTTTCCGGTTTGACTTTTATCCTAAGTCATATTGACTTATAGGATCGCCAATAGGTGGCGCTAGAGTTCAGGTTCTCCTCCTCTGAAAAGATAATTTTCTTATACTATGTTAAAATAAATATTAAAATTTTACACATTGCTTCTGGGTTTGAATGCATCAATCTAGTAATAATTAAATTTATATTTTATTGGCTGCAGCATTTAGATGTGATGTGATGGCTGCAGTACAGTAAATAAATACCAGCAGAGAGCTCTAAAGCAGTGGTACTGGAGTATTCAAAAGGGGTTGCCTGACACTGATTTGTTTTTGTTTTTTAGCACAAATGGTTTTAAAACAATAAAAACAGGCATTCTCAACTTCCAGCACACCTGTGGATCCATTACAGGCCATGCTGGAGAGATCTCTGCTCCATTTGAAAGTCAACAGGACCATTCAAGCTTGCGACAGGCTAAATCGGTCAGGTGACTAGAAGAGCAGATCATCCGCGAAAATTACAATGGTGCACCATTCTAGTCATATGACCACTGTAGCCAATCATAGACTGCATTGGGCCATTAACTTCTAAACAGTAAACTTCTGGAGCCGCCTGTGCTGGATGCACAGAGTCTAGGAAGCTGAGACGCTGAGTATTCTTATCGTTTTAAAACCATCAATTGCCTTGAAAAAAATCTCAGCATTTGTCAATCTCTTTAACAGGTAAGAAATGTTTTAGTGTCTTTTTTTTTACTATTTTATAGTATTTTCCCCTTTAGCGAGTTCTTTGTTTATATAAGAAATCACTTACATTTCTAAGATGTTAAAGCGTTTATGCATATTTCATTTTTATACTATACCATATGAGTCCCTGTTTTTAAAAAAAAGTTGTTTTTTTTAAAGTGTACTGTATTTGCTGGTAATATATTGATTGTTGAGGGTCAAACTTACTGAACTTGTATAAAGTAAATCCAAGGCACTCATTAAAGAGAAGGCTACCAAACCAACATATACAAAATAAGAACTCTGCACTCCCCGTCTCCAAGAAGGCTCAAACTAATAATTTATTTGAAGATAAGAAAGTTCAAATGTAGTATGATATTTCAGTTCCAGTAGTAGACCTTCCTCAAAAACTATAATAAATACTCAATATGGTGCAAAAGTCTCACATAGAAACATGATACAAGCATAAACGCGACAGCAGATACATCATAGTGTCACAACAATATCACAATTGTGGAACTTATTATTATTCCCAAACCTATAGCTTAAAATTATTCTTTGTTTGTAGGAAAACCCCTTTAATAACGACACAGATGCTCACAGGAAGCCGCATTCTCATGCTCAGCTTAGTGTGTTCTGGTTGGCGTGGTGAGCGGTGGCATCACTGATGCCATCACTCACCAAACCATCCGGATCATCGTGGGACATGGCCATTAATGGATTAATAAATGGGTAAAAGAGAGTTGAGGAGTATTTATTTCAATGAAAGAGCTTTACTCTGTGTCTTCATTAAATTTGACTAACCCCCGGGCTTGATGTCAGCTGACATTAAAAAGCTGACATCAAACCCACAACTTTTACCTCATTTGTTACTGCACCAGGGCAAGTGGAAAGAGCGGAGGCTAAGTGCCAGAAATGGCGCATTTTATGGATGCACCATTTCAGGGGCGGCTGAGGGCTAAAGTTCTAAGTCTGGAAGGGGGCCAATATCCATATTGGTCTCATCCCAGCCTATTAATATCAGCCTGCAACTGACTGTATATCCTTTGCTAGCTAGTAGACCACACATAATTTTTTTGTGGTCCCCCTATAATAACCAATAAAGGCTAATTAAACAGCTGTGAGGTGTTATTTATATGCTGGAAACCTTTATGTCTATTAGCCCCATCTCAGAATATTATCATCAGCCCCGAGATGTTGGCTTTCCCTCATATAGTTAGGAAAATGAAGAGGGGCCCACAACTTATTTTATTGACTTGTTTATTTATTGAAAGCAGGTACTGACTCCAACCAACTCCCATGAGCATCACCTAGTCACGTAGACCACAGGTAGACCAAGCGACAATAATGAGAGCTGAAATTATCACCCGGTGCCTGGGAACAGCGCTAACTGTACTGCTTTTCCCAAGCTCTGGTACATGTTAAACTTTGCAGGACACGGATGCCACACGCATGTTACACATGGACACACGGGCACAGATAGCACTGTTACTGGTGTGAAGGGGGCCTAACAAACAGGTTGCCATGATAGCTACATTAAAGTGGCTCTACAAGATTAGAAAAACATGGCTGCTTTCATTTAGCTTTAGCAAGATACTTTTCCATGGAACATTTATGACATCATAGGTATGTTTTAACTCCTTTATGACATGCACCATACTTGTACAGTGCAAGTTGGAGGCAGGTGTATGGAGCGGGCTCAAGCCGCATCATACTTGGCAGGTGATGGCTGAGTGTTCCAGCCAGGACTTGCCTCTAACAACTGCTGGTGGAGCGGAGCTCTGTCCGCGATCGTTAACCTGTTAAATGCCACTGTCAAACTCTGTGACATTTAACATGCGCCTACATGGGGGCAAGTCATTCTATGTGCCCATTGGCGCACCTGTGACGTGACTGTGGGTCACCAATGGGTTGCTATGACAGCAAATGTTCTGTTGAAGACCACCATGCTTCTCATTATGGAGCTCCTTTGAAACCCTGACTGTGACCGGGCTTCAAAGGAGACCCTGATTTTTACTATATGCAGCAATCCTGTGCTATTGCTGTATATAGCATAAGTGATCAGAGAATCACAGGTTCAAGTCCACTAAGGTGACTAACAAGAACAATGAACAGTAAAAAGTAAAAAGAAAAAATGTTTAAAAAAATAGAAGTTCAAGTCACCCTCTTTTTATCCCCGATTAAAAATAGTTACTTAAAAAAATATACATGTGTGGTACCACTGCATTCATAAAAGTCTGATCTATCAAAATATAAAAATAATTAACCTGATCTGTAAACACAGTAAATGAAAAAAAGAACACTTCAAATTATGTTTATTTAGTTGCTGCAATCCTAAAAAAAAGTGCTGGAACAAGCAATCAAAACTTCATATGTATCTCAAAAATGTATCAATGAAAACATTGTCTCACCCTGCAAAAAACAAGATATTACACAGCGTCATCGACTGAAAAATGAAAATGTTATGGGTCTCGGAAAATGAAGACGCAGCCCCCAATTTTTTGGGGGGAAACTTCAGATTTTTTTCACCACTAAAATAATAAAGATACTGAACATGTTTGGTATAGCCGTAATCATACTGATGAGAATAATAATTTTGCGAAGTTATTTTTACTGTAAAACGTATACCAGCAAAACAATTCCAAAAATCAAAGTCAGAATTGCATTTTTGTCACAATTTCTCCCCATTTGGAATTTTTTCCCATTTTTCAGGACACCTTGTGGTAAAATGAATGGTGTACTTCAAAAGTACTTGTCCCACAAAAAACTATCCATCATAAGTCTATGTTGACAGAAATATAAAAAAGTCATGGCTCTGGGAAGAAAAAACGGAAATGCAAAGATGGAAATTGGACACATTGTGATGTTGTTAATGAAGGTATTGTTAATCTAAAGGCAGCATAAAGTAGTGTGAGAGACCATGTTTCCAGTGCTGTATTACTTACTTCATGCAGCTTATCAATGTATCTTCCAATATGGAGCCTTCTTCAGGACCTTTGGTAACATTGCAATTATGTGATCATTCATGAGACCGTGATGTCACCACAGGTCCTGCTCACTGCACTACTTACTATGCACTCTGCACCATTGGTCCTGCATTCTGCCCTGCACTCTTCTGAAGAACTGAAGAGGAGATGGACTGATGGTAAGTCCTCTGTTGTCTGTGTGTTTGTGTCTCTGTTTGTCTGTCTTTGTACATGTATGTCTCTATCTGTAAGTCTTTGTATTTATGTGTGTGTGTCTCTGTCTTTGTATCTGTGAGCGTTTGTGTCACTGTCTGTCTTTGTATCTATGGTTGTGCGTATGTGTCTCTGTCACTTTTTTGTATCTATGTGTGTGTGTCTCTGCTTGTGTTTATATCTGTGTGTATGTGTGTGTGTATCTGTGTGTCTCTGTCTGCTTGTCTTTGCATATGTGTGTAACAGGGTGGTACTCGCAGGCGAGTCCACTTAAAGCAGCAGTCCACAAACAACCTGGCCCCTTACACATGAAACAGACAGGACAGATGCAACCCCAGGCGATTTACCTCTTCTCCAGTCTCTGCAGAAAAGGCAATCAGGATCCAGTAGGGAAAACTATTTATTTTGGAAAGTCTGGGGTAGGAAAAAGATAGAAAAAGTAGTTGCAGAAAATCTGATAAAACTTCCTGCTCTTTCCCTATTACTCTTCACCACCATATCAGCAGCAGCAATGGCAGTAGCAACAGTGACAGTCCACAGTGACAGTCCACAGAAACAGTCCACTGAAACAGTCCCCTGTCTGATTTCTAGACACTTATAGTCCTTGGTGGGGAACCATGCAGTCCTGTGTCCACTGCACTGCCCGTGTGTCCAGGGTAGCAGTCTCTGTCCCCTCCAGGGGTATGGCAAGTTCCCAGTCGTTGCTGAGCACCTGTCCTGGGCAAGCATGCCTGGGGCACTGACTGGAAGCAGGAGCTTCCTGCTGCCTTTTCTGGCTGCTAGTCCAGACCACACCTTAACTCTTTGCTGTCCCTAAGCTAATTCAATACATATAAACAATTTAAAGAGAATTTCACACAAGAATACATTACAAACATAGCACATCACAGTAAAACACTAAGACACAGGTACACCATCCGAGTACCACATAAAGTGCACAGGATCAGCACCTAGGATAGAGGGGAAGCAATGAGGTTCTCCACCACCTCTTTACACCCCTCCCTCATAAAACATGGCCGTCCCCGGGCATGACTAACTCTGCAAATTAAGTAGCAGCACATATACACACATATATAAAAACATCAATGCAACAAATTTCAAGTACCATCAACGGAAAAGTCCCAGTCTCTCTCAACATGGGTCCACATGACTCAGGTCCCATTGTTCCTAGGACCATTAAAACCTGTATTCTGGCCCGATGGCCAACTTAATACAGTTTGTAACTCGGATCGGTCTACAGGTCCTCCTGAGAGCACTCTTGAGGGGGCCACAGTTTTTTCACAGTAGTGGGATGCAGAAAACATGGGGCTAGTCCTAGGGTAGAAATGGGGCAAAGTCCAGGGGCAACACAATCCAGTTCTGCAGCCGCACACAGCACCCGCCACAATTAACCCTCTAAGGGTTACAGCCCCGTGATCCAGCAGGGGAGGCGCAACAAGCACAACTGAAGGGTAGAGTTGATTTTGGTCCATTTTGACTGCATCGGCCACCACTGACGCCTCAGTCCTTTAACACCGTACAGGGCTCACTGTCCTCTCAGGAATGCGGAACAGTCCCTGGTATTTTCCAAGGTGCAACTAACATCGCACACAATTTTAAATGGGCAGCTTGAGTCTATGCATGGCCGCTGGTTGGTGTAATGGGCTGCATGAGGACCCTGCACAACTCTATATGTGTGGAACAAGGATCCGCTGGAGGAGTAGTCTCCACTGTTCCTCCAGATCCGCATCCCCTCCAGTGGTGGTCTCAGAGCTCCCAGAGCTTCTGGCCCTGCTGCAACATTTGCAGCAGCTTCACTGAGTCTAGGCGCCACTCTCTCCTGCATATCCTCTGGAACTGCAGCCGTGTCAACTGGCCGTTCATCCCACTGAGCCTCCTGCGGTGAGCTTGCATCCCAGAGGTCATCCGCAAGGCCATCACATATGGCCCTCGGGGCCTCTGTTATTTGACAAATGCAACACTGTCCTCCTCCTGCAGATGACCATGGAAAATCAGGGACCCAGCATTCACATATACTTTCACTCTGGTCTCAAACTCCTGAATGAAACCGTATCCCCTGGCCCAATCCAGGTGCCGGACCACACCGCTGGTCATCCGGCCAGTTGCAGCTCCCCTGCTGGAGCGCTGTAATTCTTTGACAATGTGGCATGCTTGCCGCTTTTTTTCTCAGATCACATGTCATATCCGCTGGGCCTCTTCTGCATAAGTATCCAAGGCGCCTCCACATACACGTTGCCAGCGCTGAACAGGACAGGTGTGGGCCGGGAGGAACCAGATGCCACCAACATCGGGGACAACACTAGATCCGGAAGATGGGGCAGGACCGGGGATGGTGGTGAGGCCACAAGAGGTGAGAGAGCAGTGGCCGGGGCAGTAGGGAGCTCAGATGGAAACCCCCTACTCACCGTCGCTGCATCCGGCGACAGTCCTCTGGTGTGGCCGTGAAAGTCAGTGACGCAACGATCCCTCTCATTGCCGCTTCAAATGTCCTCTGTGCTCCTTCCAATTCCGGCTCTTTTATTTCCTCAGGCTTCTCGCTCTCCACCAACCACTTGTCCGACCGCCGCAAAGGATGCCATTCGACGAACTCCTCCGACCACCAGGCCTCGAAGCGTAGGCCCATCTCTGCCCTGGCCACAGATCTCCAGTCCTGGTGGCCGATGTTACCGCAGAAAGATATGCTCCTTCTTTTCCATCTTGGTAAGTAATGGCATTTCCCCTTGGGATATGCCATTTTGCTCTGCTCGGTTCTGCCCATTCGTGGGTGGGGCCGCACTAGTCTGTTCCACCCGTTTCCTTGGATTCTGCTGCACGAATCGGACCTTCTTCTTGCCTGCACCAATTTAGGGCAGGCTTCTATCACAGGGGAGCGCCACCTTCTTCCTTAATGCAGCAAGGTGGTGTAAGATAATTGTGATGCCCATAGAAAATTTGGCACACTTAATGTTTTATGAATGACTCATTTTTTATATAAGTGAATATTCAAAGTGTAATTTTTGTCAGTGGATTTCAACTTTCCATGGAATTATTCTGTGTATGAAAAATATAATTTTTCTTGAAACCTCAGATTCTCAAATGCATAGCATGACATATTTACTGATTCTTCCTTTGTCATGATGACATCCGGGTCACCAGGCACTAGCAAGAGATTAAGATTATGCGCAGTGTATGATCTAACTAACTTGCATCTGTAACAATGTCAGGTTGTTGAATATAGCAATACTCCTGCATTGTTATACCTTATTACTGTGATCAGACTGCAAAAAGTGAAAGTTCTTATAGTGGGACTAATAAAAAAGTTTTTAAAAAATAGAAAATTTGTAAAAAAAAATGTTTACGTCGCAAATAATAAAATGAAAACATATATATTGTATCCATAAATAAACATTTTTATGAAAAAAAAGTACATATATTTGGTATAGTGGCGTCCGGAACAACTCGACCTATAAAACTGTCCCACCAGTTAACCTTTTCAGTGAACACAATAAAAAATAAAAATGAAAAACAATGCAAAATATTATGCCTTATCATCATACCACCGAACAAACAGTGGAATAAAACATGATCAAAACAACGAATGAAAATAAAAATGGTATTGCAGAAAAAGTTATGTTGTCCAGCAAAAAACAAGCCACCATACAGCTCAATCAGCTGAAAAATAAAAATGTTATAGCTCTCAGAATAAAGCAATGTAATAATTATTTTTTTCAATAAAATAGTTTTTATTGTGTAATAGCGCCAAAACATAAAAAAATATATAAATGGGGTATTGCTGGTATCATACTGACCTAAAGAATAAAGCTGCCTTATCAATTATACCACATGCTGAATGACATAAAAAAATCCTGAATTGCTGGTGCTTGTTCATTCTGCCTCCCAAAAATTGGAATGAAAAGCGATCAAAAAATGTCATGTGCCCAAAAATGGTACCAATAAAAACGTCAACTCGTCCCGCAACAAACAAGCTATGAAATGACTCTGTCATCATAAATTTTGAAAAAATTATAGCTCTCAAAATATGGCAATGCAAAAACTTGCTTTTGCAAATAAAAGTATCTTTTATTGTGTGACAGCAGCTAAAGACAAAAAATATATATCTGGTATCGCTGTAATCGCACCGACCTGAGGAATAAAGTAATCTAATCACTTATACCACACAAAGAATTATGTAAAAAATACAGTACATAAAACCAATTCTTCACCTGTGGTTCATTTGTTCATTCTGCCTCCCAAAGATCGCGGTAAGGCTCGGTTCACATTTATCCTGCACTCTGCGTTGAGTGCTTACATCGGGGTTTCCATGTAAATCTCTGAAATACGTGATTCAAACGTAACCCCTGGTAGAAGATTCCCTATAATGAGGCAGATGGAGACACGGTGGATGCTGTCTGGCCTGTGATACGGCGGTGTCAGTCTATTTAGGCATGCATAAAAGTTCCGTCGCCACAGTGACTCCTTTGGGGGTTTCATCTGAATCACATCACTCGGAGATTTTAATGAAAATAAATGTGATCCCAAACGTTATGTAAAATGTTCCCAATAAAAGGTTCAAATCAATCCACAAAAAAGTCCTCACTCAGGTCCGTCACCTGTCAATGGAAATATAGGAGGCTTCCATGTTACTGGTAGTACAAAAGCTCTGGAAAAGCACTATAGCTCCTCTCACCACAAAAGAAATCCATCAAATTCTGCACTCCCAAATTCAAATGCCCCTCTCCCTTCTGAACCCCAGTATGGCTAAACCACTTTTATCATCTACATGTTTGACATTTCTGTACCCATGACAGCCCGACTAATTTACAGGTGCGTGTGTCCAGAAGTCTAGTTTCCAAAACGGGGTCAATTGTGAGGGTTTCCTCTGCTTAGGCACATCAGGGGCTCTCCAAACACGACATGATACCAGCAGACCATTTCATCAAAGTTTACATTCCAAAACGTCACTCCTTTTCTGAGCCTTCTTGTGCACACAAACAGTAGTTTTCTCCAACATTTGGGGTATCTGCATACTCTGTAGAAATTGCACAATAAATGTTGAGTTCCATTTTCTCCTGTTAATTTATGAAAATAAAAAAATTTAGGCTAAAATAACATTTTTGTGGGAATTTTTTTTTTTTTCATGGCTCTACTTTATAAACTTCTTTGAAGCACTGGGGAATTGAGGTGCTCACCACACATCTAGATACATTCATTGACCGGTCTAACTTCTAAAATGGTGTCACTTGTGGGGGAGTTCCACTGTTTAGACACATCAAGGGCTTTCCATACACAACATGACAACTGCAAACCATTCCATCGATATTTGCATTCCTAAACATCACTCCTTCCTTTCTGAGCCCTGCTGTCATGCTGGATCATGACAGATAAAATGCACTAGTAACCTTTTTTTTTCCTTAAGCTGTGGTGCTTAAAGATAGTTTTGCCCCCGGTGGCCATTAGGGTCATTGCACTGTGGTGGTTTCAGTTCTAGTTTTGCCCCCGGTGGCCGTTAGGATCATTGCACTCTGGTTTCTTTAGTTTAGTGCATGTGATTATAAAGCAGGTGTGATTGCTCTGGCTCTGCTATAAAAGAGTGTCAGGTGTTGCAATCACTGTTGGTGATATTGCACATTTCCAACCAAGACTGGTGAAGGAAGGAGAGAGAGAGTTCCTGGCAGCTCAGTCAGAGTCCTGATGTGGAAGGAGTCAGAGAGGATTTCCTTGCAGCTCTGACAGAGCTTGGTGGCAGCTATTCAGGAGGAAAGCTGCATTCTGGTGGTGGACTCTGTTGCTGGGAGCAAGAGCAACAGAGCAAAGCTAAGTGGTGCTTCCCTGTTTGTATTTTTCCTTGGTGTGTATTAGTACAGCGGTGGGGCCAGTGCCTGCACCACCCAGCTCCCTAGCAAGGGATAGGTGTAGGGTGTGCTAGGGTGACAGGTTCTGGCTCTGCGACAGGTGAGGAGCCTGTATAGGGAACGTTGGGAGTGTGAGGGACACTGACTCAGGGGAGTGCAGGAGGTCTCCACGTCCCCGTTCCCTATCGCAGAGCCCACCATTGTAACTGTTTTCCCTTCCCCCATGTCTTGTCGTTTCAGTTACCGGCCTGCGGGTCGTGTCACACAGGACAGTTACATGTGCCTTGTCTTGTTGTTTCAGTTATCGACCTGCGGGTCGTGTCACACAAGACAGGTCCACGTGACACCTGCCATGCGCCCAAACAGTAGTTTAACGCCACATATATATAAGGTATCTGCGTACTTAGGAGAAATTGCACAACAAAATTTGGAGTCCATTTTCTCCTGCTACCTAGTGAAAATACAAAATTTGAAAATAAAAGAACAATTTTGTGGGAAAAATATGATTTTTTTTATTTTCACTGCTCAGTATTATAAACTTCTGAGAAACGCCTGGGGGTTCATGGTGCTTACCACACATCTAGATTTGTTACCTGAAGGGTCTAGTTTCCACTTGTCACTTGTGGGGGGTTTCCACCATTTAGGCACATCAGGGGCACTCCAAACACAACATGGTGACCGCCAATTATTCCAGCAAATTTTAGATTCGAAAAGTCAAATGGTGCTCCTTCCCTTCTGAGCTCTGTCATACACTCAAACAGTAGTTTTCCCAAACATATGGGGTATCGGCGTACTCAAAAGTAATTGAACAACAAATCATACAGTGCAACTTCTCCTGTTACCCTTTTTAAAATGCAAAATTTGGGGCTAAAATACACTTTGGGGGGAAAACTGTGATTTTTTTTATTTTCACGACTATGTTATAAACTTCAGTAAAGAACTCGGGGAATCAAAGTTCTCACCAGACATCTAGATAAGTTCCCTGAGGGGTATAGTTTCCAGAATGGTGTCACTTGAGGGGAGTTTCCACTGTTTCGTCAGATCAGGGGCTCTCCAACTTTGTCATGGCATGCGTTAATTATTCCAGCAAATTTTGCATTAAAAAAGTCAACTGGCGCTCCTTCCCTTCCGAGTCCTGCCATGCGCCCAAACAATGGTTTTCCCCCACATATGGGGTATCGGCATGCACAGGAGAAATTTGCACATCAGATTTTGTGGACCATTTTTTCCTGTTACCCTTGTGAAAAAAAACATTTGGGACTAAATAAAATGTTAGTGAAAAAAACTAAATGTTCATTTTTTTCTTTCCACATTCCAATAATTCATGTCAAGTACCTGAAGGGTTGATAAACTTCTTGAAAATGGTGCAGTTTTTAGAATGGTTTTGTACATTTTGTTGAAAAAATGAGAAATCTTTCATCAACTTTTAACTTATAACTTCCTAACGAAAAAATTATCTTTCAAAAATTGTGCTGATGTAAAGTGGAAATGTGGGAAGTGTTATTTAGGAACTTTTTGTGTGACCTAACTCTCTGATTTAAGGGCATAAAAATTAAAAATTTGAAAATTGCAACATTTTCTAAATTTTCGCCAAATTTCCTTTTTTTCGTAAATAAACGCAAGCCATAATGAAGAAATTTTACCACTATCATGAAGTACAATTTGTCACAAAAAAATTACAATCAATTGGATCCGTTGAAGCATTCCAGAGTTATAACCTCATAAAGTGACACTGGTCAGAATTTGGCCAGGTCACGAAGGTGCAAACAGCCTTGGGGGGTGATGGGGTTAAGAATTGAAAATTTGAATAACTACAGTATATGTATAGCAAAGCATGTTAAACTGGTCATAGGTGTGTGGTAACTGTCAACAAAAGATTAGTGATTGTGGTCACAAGACCCTTGCTTGCTTGGAGGGGGAAAGGGTCTTCCAAAGCTGCAACAGATACCCACAGAGAACTTGTAGCACTGTTTTAAGTCTTGTTCCTCTGTACAGGCAGAATAATGTATTAATGCAGCTTTATGCATATAGTGCTAGTGGAGAAAGGGCTGTTTAGTTGGAAGCGGTGTAGGTTAGGCACGTCTAATCAGAGGCATTAGCTTTGCACACTTTTGTCTCTTGCCATGTAAATATTGTAGAACAACTGCAGTGCCATAGTACTACGGTTTGAAAAACAAGCAATACTAAATGTACAGAAAAAATTTAATTATTTCTAAAAATATGCATGAAAAAAATCATAAACGTTTTAGTCATCTCCATAATCCCAAAATCTCAGTTAGAAAAAATTAAATAAATGCAAAAATAAACATATTTGGTATTGCCACATGAAATTGTCTAAAATAAGAAAACATCATAAGAATTGCCCATGTGGGGATTTTGGGAAATAATTTTTGACTCCAAAAAGTTTTTATTATTTATTTTCTTAAAGCAGTGAAGGACAGAAAAAAATATAAATTTAGTGTCAGCATAAATGTAGTGAGTGACTTGTAGAACTGTGTTAACATGTTATTTTTTTTTTTTTTGCAAAGTGCGGTAAATGCAAAAAAAAAAAATAAAATAATATTTTTTTCCCTTTTTCAGTACACTATTTGGTAAAGTGAATTGTGTCATTCAAAATAACAACGCATTCTGCAAAAAGAAAATTCTCATTCGGCTATGTCAGTGGGAATAGTAAAAAAAAAAAGTTATGGCTCTTTGAAAGCAACAAGGAAAAACAAAAGTACAATAAACAAAAACTGGCTCATGAGGCTAAAGTATACTGGCTACCTGAACTGCATGACATCAGGGGCTCAGTTATTGACTGATGATCGGCAGAGCCTCAGAGCTCAATGATTGGTTGCAGCGGTGATGTGCGCTGTAGCCACAATGTCACCTCTGCAGTTAGTAAACAAAGTTGTTGCTAGCGGTGTAGAGGCAGTGCTGGACCTAGGGAGGGTGAGTATTATTATGTTTATTGTTTTAAACATATGTAAACCTCTAGAATTAAAAAAATGTATCACTGAACAACCCCTTTAATTGCAGTAAGAGAAGGTTAATAAACCACTGTGAAGACTATGAAGGTTAATAAAGGGATCATCTTATTTTTTTCTGTAGGATCAAGTTACCATTAGCAAAGCAAATTGAGCCTTACTTACTTCCATGGGAAGAGTCATTCTCCACCACTGCGTGGTCTCTCTCTGCTATTTGACTACAGCAGTGACATCATATCAACAGTACTGTAGTCAATCAATGAGCTCAGCAGGTCATCATGCCTATTTCGGCATAGCTGCTAAGCTCAAGGATTGGCTGTAGCACTGTCAAAGTGGCGTCACCACTGCAGCCAAACAACAGAGACCAGGGCAGAGATGTGGATTCAGCACTGGACTTGGGGAGAGTGCTCAGTTTGTTTGTTTTTAATGGTAACTGAGCCTATGGAAAAAAAAGGTGTTTTGAAAAAGGATAACACTTTTAAAAGGGAAGATTGAAATCTAGAATGCTTAGTCCTTCTTTTCACCTATAGACATCATCACCCTATCCCAACAAAATTGATAGTTTTGGCTAACCTCTGTCTAGTGCATATGTCCAGCTCTACTGTAGTATGTTATTATAGCCTTCCGATAAATCTCCTTCAAGTGGTGAAGGATTCTCTTCAGATATCGAGTCTAATGTGTGATTTCATTTAGCAACAGATGAAGATCACGTTAAAATATTGGACAACTGTATGTCAGTGACCATCTGTCACTAAAATTTCATGAAACAAATCCAAAGTGGAAAAAAGAGCTGGGCTGAATAAACCGCGCTGACCAGAAAAAAACGCACCTTCGGCAGTCCATATAATAAAAAACTTCTTTAATAAGCCTACGCGTTTCGTGGCAAAACCAGCCACTTCATCAGGGCTGCCCAAATTGTCAAATTGTAAAGCGCTGCGGAATATGTTAGCGCTATATAAAAATAAAGATTATTAAATAAAGATTTATTAACTTCTGCTGTTAATTTTGCTCGACTGTTCAAATTTGCTGTCCGCACATCCAGCGCTGCTACAGCCAGTTATCTGACTATCATCTCAGTTCTACTATTCAAAGGTGCTGCCCATACATTCAGCTTTTCTGCAACCAAAGCTCAGCGATTCCTATTTGATGTCTGCACATCAGTCTCTGATGCAAATGGAAGCAATACTGGTGTGGAAAATCAGGATCCAGTTTGACTTCCCAGACCCCATTTTATGCTCTAAATCTATCATGTATCACTTTTACACAGAAACCCCAATTACCCATTCCAAGTTCCTTAGAAACTGGGTCGAACCAGACACCTAGAAAGATCTATCTCTCAATCCCACAAATCAGTGGCTTCTTTGCATAAAACTCTTTTCTTGCAGGAGTGTATATAAACCCCACCCACATTTCATTAAAGCAGAATCTATTGTTGGACACTACTTGTACTGTATTTACTCTCCAAGCTCGTTTATCACAACAACTCTAATCTAGCCTTGCACTGGCTTAAATAGGGAAAAAGTCATGACTGGTTCTCCTCCATCATGTGACCACAGCCAATCAACAAGCTAAGTTCAGCAAAGATTTAACTCCTTCTAACCTGCCTAACCTCTGTGCTGACCTTAATTATCTATGGAGTCACAAGGAAGATTGTCTGAATCTGTGGAACCTCAGACCCTGATGCCACCATGACAGTTGGAGATGTCTGAGAAAACCTCCTTGTGACAATAAAAAGGCACTTTGTTGGTGGAGAGTGAATAGCACTCAAGAACAGCAGAGATGAGTTGTCAATCAGGTATCTCGTAGCGGGAGTTTGGGTAGCACCAAAAATAGCAGAGACAAGATGGTATCTTGACCCGGTACGTTGATTCCACTCTCCTTGGAATAGCAGAGATGAGAAAGTTGGCTGATTCCTTGATACAGTATAGTGGAGAGTGTAGACAGCACTTGGAAAAGCAGGGCTGAGTTGGCTATAGGAGCTGGATGCTGGATAGAAGTCAGTAGCATCGGAGTAGATAATTAGGCACCTAGGATGGCTGTCATGGGCTAGCACAGTGGGGAGCTGGTTATAAGGGAAGGAAAAAGCAGAGCCCAGTGCTTGAGTCCGGACAGGTGAGTTACCACAAGATATTAATAAGGCAAGTTATTACAGCATTTTCCAATTCATTGAGATTGATCTACTAAGTACCAAAGCTAGTTATGGTGTTAAGGTGGTAGAAAATTAAACTCTGCACTTCCAATTTGATATGTTAAAATGTTTTATTCATACAGGCAATTTAACAGTATGCTGTGAAACTTCAGTCAAGTAGACCTTTGGAGAAACTGCTACAGCTGGAGAAATAATCTTTAGCTTCCTCTCCTTTTCTAATCACTTAGATGACACAGTTGTTATTGATCGAGGCTTCAGATGAGTTTAACCATCAGAATCACAGTTATCTGCAAGTCTGGGCATTGAAGTAAATTCTAAGCTTTATTATTACAACTGGACCATAGTATGCACATAGTAGGTACATCATCCCTGCACCGTACATTTGTGACTTTTGGCACTAACTAAAGGTACAACTAAAGATGCTAAGCTTTAAGTGAATGGGCCAGATGGCTTAGCAGTTGGTGACCTAAAATACAGCTTTTATATGTGTATTATTATGCTAACATGCACTTTATGAGATGTAAATAATCTATAGATTTATTTCTTAATTGATTTTTTCAGTGACGGGTCTATGTATAAATTGAGCTGAAATGGATTAAAACTGATAACATTGACACATATAACCCTAAGGGGCTGGTTCATTTAGATTGGCAATGTACATGTTAGTCTTAGGGAAGGGGTATGATGGGGTAGGATGCAATAAATTCATTAAGAAGTTCATGCCACTTATTGAATTCAGAGCATGTTCTCAGTGGCATGCGCCTCACCAAAAACACTACACCAATTAGAGACTGGACTAACATCTGTGACATAAATAATGGCATAACTCTTGATGAATCTGGCAGCCTGGCACCACCATGCCGCTTCTCGCCTAAGCTCAACTAATTTTCATGAACCTGGCTGAGACCGGCAAAATTTTTGCACAACCTTGATTGTGTAAAATTGATTCTACAAGGTGTTTTACACCAGAAATGTAATAGATAAAGCAAGGGAGACTCAAAGCGCAATAGGGTCTTATCCGATAGTAAGTTAGCACTTTTTAAGTAGGAAGCTGCTCACCTGGTATTAAGTGGCTAAAGCACATGTAGGAGAGGCTGCCGCAGATCCACAGGTCAGTCAATGACCCGACAATACAATACACTGCAGAGAAGATGTGGATTCCAGTCCGCGCTGCCCAAATAATAGATTTCCAAGCTGCAGTAACAGTTAAGAAGTGGTTTAATCTATGCGTTTCAGGGTGAATACCACCCCTTCCTCAGGAAAATACCACATATAGCTTACCTATGTTCTAACAGTACCTTACTTAAATACATCCAGGATTCAAAAAAACAGGCACCAGGCAGTCAGATGACACATGTCAAATTTCTAAAGTTGATCAAGGGTTAATACAGCATTGTTTTAGAGAAATTGTTTTCTATACCAAAGAAAAATATTCTAATACCATGTTTGTTTGAATATGCATTTTGAAAGAAAAAGAATATTTCAAAAATGAAAAAAACAAGTGACCAAAAGAAAAAAAAGAAACCTATACCGCGAACTTACAAAAAAAGGCTCTCCTGTTATAAGAATTGGTTCCTCTAACCCAAGAACCATTGGACTGCAACTGAAACAACCTTCATTTTTGGGGAGAAATTGGAACATTTGCTATGTTAAACATTTAATAAAAAATTTTTGAAGAAAATAAACCTTTATTAGTAAAAAGTATCTCTGTTTTTATTATTTATTTATAAAAGGGATTAATAAAATAATTTTTATATTTAAAACAGAAGAATTTTTTGAGTTCGAATACATTAGAGTTGAAATTGACCTCACAGTTAGAGCTGTATATGACCAGCAGACACTCATCGCTCTAGGCATTTTAAAACCACGGCTACCTGTCTTAAGGGCCCATCACACTAAGCGAGATCGCTAGCGATATCGCTAAAGCGCCATCGATTTTGTGACGCAGCAGCGATATTGCTAGCGGTATCGCTATGTGTGATACTTACCTCCAACCGGCTCCCCCGCTGTCTGTCGCTGATCGCGCGAGAACATCCTGGGCTGTTTCTCGTCGGCTGCTTCCTGCTGGGCTTCCAGCTGGCGCCAACAAGCGATGCGTGGACGTGGACAGGAGGACGTCTTCATCGCCGCGTCTGACAGGTAAGTAACGACCGCCAACCGCTGTTATGTTTGGCAGCTCACTAGCAACCATTTAGCGATGCACCAGCTATCCTGACCGGGTCGTATCGTTGTCGGGATCGCTGGTGCATCACTAAATGTGACGGTACCTTTAGTCTTATTGAAAGAAAGCCATAGCTTCAGAACTAGGCATTAGTTATCAAATGACCCTCTCCTGTGTGAGGATTAGACTCAAAAAGATTATTTTAGAATTAATTAAGTACAAGATAGTGCTGATCAAAGGGGAAAGAACATAGCGCTCAATAGTAACTATACAAAAACGCACGATCGGGCTCCAACAAAGGTGCAGCGCCACTCAGAACTCTGTGCCATCCAGGCACAACGTATATTCCCATGGAGATGACACACATGAAACCTATACAATTATTTATACATTTTCTGAGACAGTCATTCGGGCGACCGCTTCTTAATGACATATTTTAAAGAAGAGCAGGATCATAATATTTAGATGATTTTATAGGGGGAATTGTTCAGGAGTGCGCTAACCATATTTATAGGATATACAACTTAAAAAACATTCACTGGAAGATATAAATACAATAAAATCTGTCATATCAATAAAGCGCTATGCAGCAAAAAGCGCTATTGGAAAAAATGAACGTCCTGCAGGGGAAGACATCAAATCAATGCCCCCATTCAGAGTAACCCACCACATATAATTGGGTCTATGATTCTGTGCACAGCCAGAGATTGTATGTGAAAAAATTTTTTTAAAAATCCATTATTTAGGTAGCATACTATTTTATTTAACCAACCATAATCAGTAGAAACTTTAAAGACATCCTTCCTCATTAAATTAGAAAAATAAATATAACTCTTACCTTCGGAATTTAGAAGATAAAGAGATAGAGAGATTTCATAGAATAGATACATTATGGAATTTGATCGCTATTATCAGTTCTTATGAGGCAGGAGAATACCAGAGCCAGAATGGGCTTCTCCACAGCTGCCATATATATACTTCTTTTCTGTTCAGGGAATAAACATGCAAAAAAAATTATTAATTAATTCAATGAAAAGATATCGATGGTCCATCAGATCAAGCATTACAAGAAAAATACTTACTAGAAACATAGAAAATACATATAAAAAATACATATAATAAATATATAGCACAGAGGAAATTAGAAGCCTTCAGCAGGGTATTAAATATTAATATTTGGCTTAAAAAAATATATGTTATAATGATTATCAGCAATACAAAGTCCAGAAATAGAAGGCGAGCACCATCACAATAGTCCACACATCCGAACCATCATACGTGTATAAAAGAGACGCAGCCGGCAATACAACTGTTTTACCCTGAGGTGCACATTCATGGAAAATAAGCTAATCCGCATAGCAAAAAATAGTAGGTAACCTGTGGAAGCGCCTTTGCAGCGCGAAACGATCGTCGTTGCTGTCTCCTTTTTGCACCCGTTCTCCCGCTGATATGCTTTTAGAATTAAGCCTTGACTACACTACCCGGTGAGTGCAGCTCTTTTCTACTATTTTTTGCTATTATAATGATTATACCAATAAAAACTCAGTCATTAAAAATTGTAATGAAGGAAATAAATAGGGAATATATAAATGTAAATGATTTTTTATATACAAACCTCTGTGATCCCAGAGGAAATTGGAAGCATTCAACAGGGTATTATATATCTATATATATAATCATCTTATCATGTCTGTCTATCTGTCTGTCTGTAACCAAAATCCAGCATCTCTGATTGGTCGAGGCCGGCCGGCCGCAGCCAATCAGCGACGCAGGATTTCCGTGACAGACAGTCTGTCCCATCCAGTGTGAAACTTTCCCATCCAGTGTGACAGTCACTCACCCCAGAGATGCTGTATGTCCCTCCTCATCCTCCTGGACGCTGAGATCTCCCGCAAGTCCAGGCATCTCCGAAGCAGCGATCCACGCCACGTACACCAGCAGCAGCCAGTGCAGTGTGAGAGCCCCAGAGCCTCAGGCCGAGCACACGGAGCTCTCCCCGCCGTCCGCACTCAGCGCCGAGCACTGCAAATGTCATCACTACATTCCTGAAGCATGGGCAGGGGACGGGGTGGCAGGCGTCACTCTCACAGTAGAGCCATCAATCACGGAGACCACGCCCATGTCACGCCCACCGGCAACTCCAGCCTGAAGAGAGGCAGCGATGGAGGGAGCAGCAGCTGTGAGACACCCGGGGGCCCAGGCTCTGCGCTGTGTGTGGGGACATATACTGTATCTACAACATGGAGGGATAGCCGTGTGTCATGTACATATGTATATTATGTACTCTGTGTGTATGTATATAGATTATGTACTATTAGCTGAAGAGTCCGGTGCTGCCCGGGCATAGTAACTAACTACGTTTAGTTATAACAAATTATAATGATTGTATCTATATATATAAAGCTGAGTGTAGAGCCCCGCCCATTCCACATAGCCACATTCACTATAATATCCCACATCATCCCATCAGCCAGAGCTACCGGACTGTTACCCGTAATATCCCGCATCATCCCGTCAGCCAGAGCCACTGGACAACTACCACTAATATCCCACATCATCCCGTCAGCCAGAGCTACCGGACTACTACCCATAATGTCCCACATCATCCCATCAGCCAGAGCCACTGGACTACTACCCCTAATTTCCCACATCATCCCATCAGCCAGAGCTACCAGACTACTACCCATAATATCTCACATCATCCCGTCAGCCAAAGCCACTGGACTACTACTCCTAATATCCCACATCATCCCATCAGCCAGAGCCAGAACCTGAGCGCTGAGTGGAATGGTCCTAAGTTCCATACCGGGGATCCCTTTAAGAGAGGTCTGGCGTCAGAACCAGAGCGCTGAGTGGATTTGCCCTCACTTTCGTACCGAGGATCCCTTTAAGAGGGGACTTGGGTGAGAACCAGATCACTGAGTGGATTTGCCCTAACTTCCATACCGGGGATCCCTTTAAGAGAGCCTGCGATCAGAACCAGAGCACTGAGTGGATTTGCCCTGACTTGCATACTAATGATCCCTTTAATAGAACCCTGGGGTCAGAATCAGAGCGCCAAGTGATTTGCCCTAACTTCCATACAGGAGATCCCTTTAAGAGAGGCCTGTGGTCAGAATTAAAGCACTGGATGGATTTGCCCTGACTTCCATACTGGAGATCCCTTTAAGAAGGGCCTGGGGTCAGTACCAAACCGCAGAGTGGATTTGCCCTAAATTCCATACCAATGATCCCTTTAAGAGACCCTGGGGTCAGAACCACAGAGCTGAGTGGAACGGTCCTAACTTCCATACCGGGGATCCCTTTAAGAGAGGCCTGGGGTCAAAACCAAAACGCTAGATGGATTTGCTCTGACTTCCATACCAATGATCCTTTTAAGAGGGAAGATGTGCCTATGGGATGGAGGATGTGTGATGGGGATATGGGCATGGGAGGGGGGATTAATTTCTGTCATGTGCTCTCTGAACCTGTCTGGAGGGCAGACAATGGCTGGGAGCTTATGTTCCCAGGGATGCTAGATTTCTCCCACCATGTCAGTGTCTGCTGAGGTGTTGTCAAGTGGGAAAACTGTTGGTCACAGCTCAGCTTCTTTTAACCAGCTCTGGTGAAATGAGAGATGCTTAGTGATTGGTTGGTGATACACACACACACACACACACATTCATTTTTATATATAGAGATATGTGTGTGCATTTATTATGTAGATATATATTATGTATTGTATGCATACCAGGATAGGGGGGTGAGGGGACCATGCATACCAGGATAGGGGGGGTGAGGGGACCATGCATACCAGGATAGTGGGGTGAGGGGACCATGCATACCAGGAGAGAGGGGTGAGGGGACCATGCATACCAGCAAAAGGGGGTGAGGGGACCATGCATACCAGGAAAGAGGGGTGAGGGGACGATGCATACCAGGATAGGGGGGTGAGGGGACCATGCATACCAGGATAGGGGGTGAGGTGACCATGCATACCAGCAAAGGGGGTGAAGGGACCATGCATACCAGGAAAGGGCGGTGAGGGGGACCATGGATACCAGGAAAGGGGGTGAGGGTAACCATGCATACCAGGATAGGGGGGTGAGGGGACCATGCATACCAGCAAAGGGGGGTGAGGTTGGCCATGCATACCAGGAAAGGCGGGTGACGGTGACCATGTATACCAGCAAAGGGGGGTGAGGGGACCATGCATATGTATTGTATGCATAACAAGAAAGAGGGGAGAGGGGGACCATGCATATCAGGAAAGGGGGGTGGGGGGACCATACATACCAGCAAAGGAGGTGAGGGGACCATGCATATGTATTGTATGCATAACAGTAAAGGGGGGTGAGGGTGACGGGCCCATGCATACCAGGAAAGAGAGGTGAGGGAGACCATGCATGTCAGGAAAGGGGGGTGAGGGGGACCATGCATACCAGAAAAGGGGGGTGAGGAGTAGTCCGCGCAGTCCGCGCTGCCCAAATAATAGATTTCCAAGCTGCAGTAACAGTTAAGAAGTGGTTTAATCTATGCGTTTCAGGGTGAATACCACCCCTTCCTCAGGAAAATACCACATATAGCTTACCTATGTTCTAACAGTACCTTACTTAAATACATCCAGGATTCAAAAAAACAGGCACCAGGCAGTCAGATGACACATGTCAAATTTCTAAAGTTGATCAAGGGTTAATACAGCATTGTTTTAGAGAAATTGTTTTCTATACCAAAGAAAAATATTCTAATACCATGTTTGTTTGAATATGCATTTTGAAAGAAAAAGAATATTTCAAAAATGAAAAAAACAAGTGACCAAAAGAAAAAAAAGAAACCTATACCGCGAACTTACAAAAAAAGGCTCTCCTGTTATAAGAATTGGTTCCTCTAACCCAAGAACCATTGGACTGCAACTGAAACAACCTTCATTTTTGGGGAGAAATTGGAACATTTGCTATGTTAAACATTTAATAAAAATTTTTTGAAGAAAATAAACCTTTATTAGTAAAAAGTATCTCTGTTTTTATTATTTATTTATAAAAGGGATTAATAAAATAATTTTTATATTTAAAACAGAAGAATTTTTTGAGTTCGAATACATTAGAGTTGAAATTGACCTCACAGTTAGAGCTGTATATGACCAGCAGACACTCATCGCTCTAGGCATTTTAAAACCACGGCTACCTGTCTTAAGGGCCCATCACACTAAGCGAGATCGCTAGCGATATCGCTAAAGCGCCATCGATTTTGTGACGCAGCAGCGATATTGCTAGCGGTATCGCTATGTGTGATACTTACCTCCAACCGGCTCCCCCGCTGTCTGTCGCTGATCGCGCGAGAACATCCTGGGCTGTTTCTCGTCGGCTGCTTCCTGCTGGGCTTCCAGCTGGCGCCAACAAGCGATGCGTGGACGTGGACAGGAGGACGTCTTCATCGCCGCGTCTGACAGGTAAGTAACGACCGCCAACCGCTGTTATGTTTGGCAGCTCACTAGCAACCATTTAGCGATGCACCAGCTATCCTGACCGGGTCGTATCGTTGTCGGGATCGCTGGTGCATCACTAAATGTGACGGTACCTTTAGTCTTATTGAAAGAAAGCCATAGCTTCAGAACTAGGCATTAGTTATCAAATGACCCTCTCCTGTGTGAGGATTAGACTCAAAAAGATTATTTTAGAATTAATTAAGTACAAGATAGTGCTGATCAAAGGGGAAAGAACATAGCGCTCAATAGTAACTATACAAAAACGCACGATCGGGCTCCAACAAAGGTGCAGCGCCACTCAGAACTCTGTGCCATCCAGGCACAACGTATATTCCCATGGAGATGACACACATGAAACCTATACAATTATTTATACATTTTCTGAGACAGTCATTCGGGCGACCGCTTCTTAATGACATATTTTAAAGAAGAGCAGGATCATAATATTTAGATGATTTTATAGGGGGAATTGTTCAGGAGTGCGCTAACCATATTTATAGGATATACAACTTAAAAAACATTCACTGGAAGATATAAATACAATAAAATCTGTCATATCAATAAAGCGCTATGCAGCAAAAAGCGCTATTGGAAAAAATGAACGTCCTGCAGGGGAAGACATCAAATCAATGCCCCCATTCAGAGTAACCCACCACATATAATTGGGTCTATGATTCTGTGCACAGCCAGAGATTGTATGTGAAAAATTTTTTTTAAAAATCCATTATTTAGGTAGCATACTATTTTATTTAACCAACCATAATCAGTAGAAACTTTAAAGACATCCTTCCTCATTAAATTAGAAAAATAAATATAACTCTTACCTTCGGAATTTAGAAGATAAAGAGATAGAGAGATTTCATAGAATAGATACATTATGGAATTTGATCGCTATTATCAGTTCTTATGAGGCAGGAGAATACCAGAGCCAGAATGGGCTTCTCCACAGCTGCCATATATATACTTCTTTTCTGTTCAGGGAATAAACATGCAAAAAAAATTATTAATTAATTCAATGAAAAGATATCGATGGTCCATCAGATCAAGCATTACAAGAAAAATACTTACTAGAAACATAGAAAATACATATAAAAAATACATATAATAAATATATAGCACAGAGGAAATTAGAAGCCTTCAGCAGGGTATTAAATATTAATATTTGGCTTAAAAAAATATATGTTATAATGATTATCAGCAATACAAAGTCCAGAAATAGAAGGCGAGCACCATCACAATAGTCCACACATCCGAACCATCATACGTGTATAAAAGAGACGCAGCCGGCAATACAACTGTTTTACCCTGAGGTGCACATTCATGGAAAATAAGCTAATCCGCATAGCAAAAAATAGTAGGTAACCTGTGGAAGCGCCTTTGCAGCGCGAAACGATCGTCGTTGCTGTCTCCTTTTTGCACCCGTTCTCCCGCTGATATGCTTTTAGAATTAAGCCTTGACTACACTACCCGGTGAGTGCAGCTCTTTTCTACTATTTTTTGCTATTATAATGATTATACCAATAAAAACTCAGTCATTAAAAATTGTAATGAAGGAAATAAATAGGGAATATATAAATGTAAATGATTTTTTATATACAAACCTCTGTGATCCCAGAGGAAATTGGAAGCATTCAACAGGGTATTATATATCTATATATATAATCATCTTATCATGTCTGTCTATCTGTCTGTCTGTAACCAAAATCCAGCATCTCTGATTGGTCGAGGCCGGCCGGCCGCAGCCAATCAGCGACGCAGGATTTCCGTGACAGACAGTCTGTCCCATCCAGTGTGAAACTTTCCCATCCAGTGTGACAGTCACTCACCCCAGAGATGCTGTATGTCCCTCCTCATCCTCCTGGACGCTGAGATCTCCCGCAAGTCCAGGCATCTCCGAAGCAGCGATCCACGCCACGTACACCAGCAGCAGCCAGTGCAGTGTGAGAGCCCCAGAGCCTCAGGCCGAGCACACGGAGCTCTCCCCGCCGTCCGCACTCAGCGCCGAGCACTGCAAATGTCATCACTACATTCCTGAAGCATGGGCAGGGGACGGGGTGGCAGGCGTCACTCTCACAGTAGAGCCATCAATCACGGAGACCACGCCCATGTCACGCCCACCGGCAACTCCAGCCTGAAGAGAGGCAGCGATGGAGGGAGCAGCAGCTGTGAGACACCCGGGGGCCCAGGCTCTGCGCTGTGTGTGGGGACATATACTGTATCTACAACATGGAGGGATAGCCGTGTGTCATGTACATATGTATATTATGTACTCTGTGTGTATGTATATAGATTATGTACTATTAGCTGAAGAGTCCGGTGCTGCCCGGGCATAGTAACTAACTACGTTTAGTTATAACAAATTATAATGATTGTATCTATATATATAAAGCTGAGTGTAGAGCCCCGCCCATTCCACATAGCCACATTCACTATAATATCCCACATCATCCCATCAGCCAGAGCTACCGGACTGTTACCCGTAATATCCCGCATCATCCCGTCAGCCAGAGCCACTGGACAACTACCACTAATATCCCACATCATCCCGTCAGCCAGAGCTACCGGACTACTACCCATAATGTCCCACATCATCCCATCAGCCAGAGCCACTGGACTACTACCCCTAATTTCCCACATCATCCCATCAGCCAGAGCTACCAGACTACTACCCATAATATCTCACATCATCCCGTCAGCCAAAGCCACTGGACTACTACTCCTAATATCCCACATCATCCCATCAGCCAGAGCCAGAACCTGAGCGCTGAGTGGAATGGTCCTAAGTTCCATACCGGGGATCCCTTTAAGAGAGGTCTGGCGTCAGAACCAGAGCGCTGAGTGGATTTGCCCTCACTTTCGTACCGAGGATCCCTTTAAGAGGGGACTTGGGTGAGAACCAGATCACTGAGTGGATTTGCCCTAACTTCCATACCGGGGATCCCTTTAAGAGAGCCTGCGATCAGAACCAGAGCACTGAGTGGATTTGCCCTGACTTGCATACTAATGATCCCTTTAATAGAACCCTGGGGTCAGAATCAGAGCGCCAAGTGATTTGCCCTAACTTCCATACAGGAGATCCCTTTAAGAGAGGCCTGTGGTCAGAATTAAAGCACTGGATGGATTTGCCCTGACTTCCATACTGGAGATCCCTTTAAGAAGGGCCTGGGGTCAGTACCAAACCGCAGAGTGGATTTGCCCTAAATTCCATACCAATGATCCCTTTAAGAGACCCTGGGGTCAGAACCACAGAGCTGAGTGGAACGGTCCTAACTTCCATACCGGGGATCCCTTTAAGAGAGGCCTGGGGTCAAAACCAAAACGCTAGATGGATTTGCTCTGACTTCCATACCAATGATCCTTTTAAGAGGGAAGATGTGCCTATGGGATGGAGGATGTGTGATGGGGATATGGGCATGGGAGGGGGGATTAATTTCTGTCATGTGCTCTCTGAACCTGTCTGGAGGGCAGACAATGGCTGGGAGCTTATGTTCCCAGGGATGCTAGATTTCTCCCACCATGTCAGTGTCTGCTGAGGTGTTGTCAAGTGGGAAAACTGTTGGTCACAGCTCAGCTTCTTTTAACCAGCTCTGGTGAAATGAGAGATGCTTAGTGATTGGTTGGTGATACACACACACACACACACACATTCATTTTTATATATAGAGATATGTGTGTGCATTTATTATGTAGATATATATTATGTATTGTATGCATACCAGGATAGGGGGGTGAGGGGACCATGCATACCAGGATAGGGGGGGTGAGGGGACCATGCATACCAGGATAGTGGGGTGAGGGGACCATGCATACCAGGAGAGAGGGGTGAGGGGACCATGCATACCAGCAAAAGGGGGTGAGGGGACCATGCATACCAGGAAAGAGGGGTGAGGGGACGATGCATACCAGGATAGGGGGGTGAGGGGACCATGCATACCAGGATAGGGGGTGAGGTGACCATGCATACCAGCAAAGGGGGTGAAGGGACCATGCATACCAGGAAAGGGCGGTGAGGGGGACCATGGATACCAGGAAAGGGGGTGAGGGTAACCATGCATACCAGGATAGGGGGGTGAGGGGACCATGCATACCAGCAAAGGGGGGTGAGGTTGGCCATGCATACCAGGAAAGGCGGGTGACGGTGACCATGTATACCAGCAAAGGGGGGTGAGGGGACCATGCATATGTATTGTATGCATAACAAGAAAGAGGGGAGAGGGGGACCATGCATATCAGGAAAGGGGGGTGGGGGGACCATACATACCAGCAAAGGAGGTGAGGGGACCATGCATATGTATTGTATGCATAACAGTAAAGGGGGGTGAGGGTGACGGGCCCATGCATACCAGGAAAGAGAGGTGAGGGAGACCATGCATGTCAGGAAAGGGGGGTGAGGGGGACCATGCATACCAGAAAAGGGGGGTGAGGATGACGGGACCATGCATACCAGTAAAGGGGGGTGAGGGGACCATGCATAACAGGAAAGGGGGGTGAGGGGACCATGCATATCAGGAAAGGGGGATGACGGTGACCATACATACCAGGATAGGGGGGTGAGGGGGACCATGTATACCAGGAAAGGGGGGGTGAGGGGACCATGCATACCAGGAAAGAGGGGTGAAAGGACCATGCATATCAGGATTGGGTGGTACATTATTGCATTATTAAATCTTCATTAATAAACTGCATACATATTCTAGAATACCCGATACGCTAGAATCGGGCCACCATCTAGTTAATTAATATTTGGCTGAAAAAATATATATTATGATTATACCGATAAAAATTCTGCCATTAAAAATTGTGATGAAGGAAATAAATAGGGAATATATAAATATAAATTTAAATGATTTTTTATATACAAACCTTGGTGATCTCATTTGGGCCATGGCTGAAATCTCAGCCTCTCCTGCCTGATCACTGCTGTGTTTGGTCAGTCAGATTGACTGACCAGTCACAGCGCTTGAGGTGCAGGGACCGACTGCAAGGGTCCCTGCTCCCCTTGCCGTGCCTGTCAGCTGTCATAGACAGCTGTCGGCACTGAACTGTCACTGCGTGTTTACACGCAGTGACAGTTCAAAGTCATGACGTGCACAGTCCGTCCTTGAGTGGTAAGTTACAACCGCCAATGATGGACTGTGCATATCAATGGACATTAAGGGGTTAAAGGTTTGCCTGGTCTTGTTGTGAAAGTCTGCAGACATTCTATGTGACTGCAGACTTCTGAAACTTTACAGCATGAGCACCGCACCCTGTCAGTATTCTCCAGTGTTGCTGGTGAGAACATGCGGTCATGGGAACACCAGTATGTGACTTGCATGTATGTGGTCACGTGCTGACTAGACATACTTGGCCTCACTCCATACAAGTGAACTGAGCGAGGCCTAGCACGTCTAGTTGGAATGTATTCGGAAGTATGCAAACTGCTTACTTGCTCTCATATGACCAACCGCTCACGCTGGCAACATCGGACAATCCTGACAGCATGCAGAGCACACGCTGTAAGCATTCAGAAGTACCAGACAACCCCTTTAAATGTTTAAATGTTGCTTATCATAAAACAATGGAGTGTAGGATTATAGAAAGCTAAAACGGTCAGTGAGAGATTGGACATGAGACCACAAAAAGCATAAAGCCAGGCTTGATCTTTAGACTTATTTAGTGGCATTGAACATATATAGGAAATATTCAGTAAGACAAGATCTGTCTGGGAAGTTTTGTGAGCTATACTGTCTAATTGCACTAAAACACTCATACCTAATGTAGCAATATCCAGATTATGCTGAGCACAACCATGTTTCAGCCACCATCCATGACAAACAAATCTCCATAGACTTTCGCACCCTCTTTTTCTCTATATACAATTTTTTATGTTGTTCTTTGAAATCGATAAGAACAAAGTGAGACAGGCCTGTTATCACCACATGCAGCCATTTACCTGGAAGACCAATTTACAATTGAAGTTGAAGTCTGCATATGTTTTCGGTTTCTCATGTGTAGAAGATGAAAAGAAAGTCCTAGTTGAATTTGAGGTTTTGTTTGAAGTAAGTGAAAGGAAAGGAAAACATAAAATACCTATACTTCCACATTAGTGAGTTTCCATTCGATGTGGATCTGTAAATTCTATATTCTATATTGGCTATTTATTACAGCCTAGCCTGTCTTGATGTGTTATTTCAATTTTCTGTGGCAGATGCATTTCTGTTCCCTCAAATATGCCAGGTGTGGACATCATTACAAAGAACACAAAGGTGGACATCAAAGGAAGTCGCAGGTCAGGTTTCTTAAAAGGCTCCACTGGAATTCATCAGCCTAGAGCCTGACTAGATATTGGTCTTTTTTTTTTTCAAATTATTCATTTATAACCAAAATCAGATTTCCCGACATACGAAACATGTTTCATATTTAAACCCTAATGGATTAGACAAATCTGCTCACATACCCTCAAAGAGAAGAACAGTTTTATGCTTAAACCAGTTTGATAAATCCATGTAGAAATTGTCATCAATGTCATCGAGTCAACTAAAGCGGAAAAGAAAAAATAATAATAAAAAATTATTTTAAAGAAAATCTTCTATAAATGTAGGGATTGGAACCATTACAGGATGTTTGCCAATATCAAATATGCATAGTGACTGTTTTCTGATGTTCATTCAGCAAAGTTGTGTCTAAAAACTGAGTTTGTTATTTATGTTCTCTTAATAATATCACATGCTATAGTTTTGTTCTTATTCAACATTTTTATTCTCACTTTAAGTGGTTCATTATATACAGTATGTATTTTTTGTTGCAAATTTTGCAAAAGAGTGACAACTTGATGTTACTATGTCAATAAGCCCATAAGATTTATTATCCAACGTAATACTTTGAGTATAACATCTTCCAACCCATAATTCTCCAAAGACAAGCAGACAATTTCATTTTCCACTTCCCCATTTCATTTGAGACTCATCTAAGCATGTGGAGAGGTGAATCATTAAAGGTAGGGACCATCCATATGAGGTCACCTTGTCTTGGTTGGATGGTTTTTATGGTTTTTAATAAACAAATGTTAACTTAGTCTCTCACATTTTTTACATGTATAGCAATAGTGAAATTCATGTATTCATTAATCAGAGTGCTGTGATGCGTAGTATATGTCCATGTGTTCATATATTGTCCATATTGGCATATTTATTCCCCTGTATATTAATTTAATATTCAAACCCTTTCCCACCCGAGACATATCCATATGTCCCTGTGACCTGGTATTTTTTGACCTGTGATGTTTGCATACATCCCGGCCATTTTGCATGCACAGAGTTTGTGCGAGTGATCACCAATGGATGTCAGCTGATTCTGATAGCTGACACCCAGCACTCCTGCACCGCTTCTAACACATTAACCCCCTAAATTCTGCATTCAAACTCGATCGCAGCATTTTGGGACAGGAAGAGGGAAGAAAGCTGCTCTGCCCTTGGATCAGAGACCCCGCAACATCATTGCGGGGTCACTACCATTGCCATAGTAACCCGATGTCATCATAACAACATCCGGGTTACCAGAGCTACCAAAGTGGCTTGATCATGCTGTGAGCATGATCAGCAACTTTGTCTGTCTTCGCAGCGCTGACAGTTTGCATAGCATAGGGATAATACTGCATCTCTATGCTATACAGGCGATCAGCCTGCAAAAAATGAAAGTCCCGAAGTAGGACAAAGTAAAAAAAAAGTTTTAAAAAAAGTTTTTAAAAAATTGTAAAAATATAAAAAATAAAAATATATTGTATGAATGAATAAATATTTTTATGAACAAAAAAATATAAACAACAAAAGTACACAATAAAAGTACACATATTTGGTATCGCCTTGGTATACATGTTTGGAATGGCCAGATCTATAAAACTGTCCCCCTAACTCCTTTAGTGAACAGCATAAAATATATATTAAAAAAAAAACAACGCTTCATCATCATACCGCCAAAGAAAAAGTGGAATAAAATGCGATAAAAAAGACAAAAGTAAATAGAAATGGCACCGCTGAAAACGGCATCTTGTCCCTAAAAAAACAAACTAGCATACAGCTCCATCAGCGGAAAAGTAAAAAGTTATAGCTTTCAGAATGAATGGATGCAAAAATAATTATTTTTTCTATAAAATAGTTTTTATTGCGTAAGAGCACCAAAACATAAAAAATATAAATGTGGTATCATCGTGATTGTACTGACCCAAAGAATAAAACTGCTTTAACAATTTTACCACACGCAAAACAAAATAAATAAAAAAAATCCTTGTTCTTTCTGCCTTCCAAAAATTGGAATCGAAATCAAAAAATGTCATGTGTCTGAAAATTGTACCTATAAAAACAACAATTCGGCCCTCAACAAATAAGCCCTCACATGACTCTGTCTGCCGAAATATGGAAAAAATTATAGTTCATAAAATATGGTGATGCAAAAACTAGTTTTTGCAATAAAAAGCATTTTTTAGTGTGTGACAGCAGCCAAACGTAAAAGCCTAATATAAATCTGGCTCTGTAATTGCACCAACCTGAAGAAGAAAGTTGCTTAATGACTTATACCATACGAGGAACTGTGTAAAATATAAACAAAACCAATTCTTCACCTGCTGTTGACTTGTTCATTATGTCTCTCAAAGATTGCAGTAAGGATCGGTGCACATTTATCCTGCCCTCCTAGCTGAGTGCTTACACTGGGGTTTCCGTAAAATCTCTGAAATACATGATTCAGGCAGAACTGTCTGACCTGTGATCCTTCAATGTCCATCTTTTTATGTACTAGTCACTACAACATACTGGTCACTACAGCGTACTGGTTACTACAATGGCACCCATGATGTCAATATGATCACTGCACTCCTAGATGAATTCATTGAGAGGTGTAGTTTGTAAAATGGGGTCTCTTATGGGGGTTTATGCTGTTATGGCAACTTAGAGGCTCTCCCAATGGGCCATGCCACCCGCAAATCATAACAGTAATATTTGCACTATAGTATGGCGTTCCTTTCCACTGAGCTTTGCACTGTGCCTAAAAAATATGTCCCGATTCCATGTAGGGTATTGGCGCACTCAGGAAAAAATGGAACTCAGTTTGCTGTTAAAAAATATTCCTATTAGCCCTTATAAAAATTAAAAACTTGAGGCTAAAACCACATTTTAGTGGTAAAATGTAAATGATTCTTTTTTCACTGCTCCATGGTATAAAATTCTGTGAGGCACATGTGGTGTCAATATGATCACTGCACCCCTAGATGAATTCATTGGGAGTGTAGTTTGTAAAATGAGTTCACATATGCGGGGTTTCTGCTGTTCTGGCACCTCAGGGCTTCTGCTAATGTGACATGGCACCCTCAAACCATACCAGGAAAATCTGAACTCCAGTATGATGCTTCTTCCCTTCTGATCTTTGCACTGTGCCTCAAAAGTAGTATTCCCCCATATATGGTGTATCGGTATACTCAAGAGAAATTGCACAACAAATTGTATAATGCAATTTCTCCTATTACCTTTGTGAAAATTTAAAAAAAAATAGGGATTCAAGGTGCTCACCACACATCTAAATACATTCTATGAGGGGTTTAGTTCCAAAATGGGATCACTTGTAGGGGTTTTCCACAGTTTAGGCACATCAGGGGTTCTCCAAATGGGACATGGCATCTGCTAATAATTTCAGCAAATTTTAAATTCAAAAAGTCAAATGGCGCCGAGCCCTTCCGTGCAACAAGACAGTAGTTTTCTCCCACATATGAGGTATGAGCGTACTCAGGAGAAATTGCACAACACATTGTACAATGCAATTTCTCCTGTTACCCTTTTGAAAACACAAAATTTGGGGTTAAAAAAATTTTGTGATGAAAATGTGATTTGCTTTATTTTCACTGCTCAACATTATAAATATTATAAACTTCTGAAAAGCACCTTGGGGGTTCAAGGTGCTCAAAATACATCAAACTACATTCCTTGAGGGGTCTAGTTTCCAAAATGGGGTCACTTGCAGGGGTTTTCCACAGTTTAGGAACATCAGGGGCTCTCCAAATGGAACATGGCCTCCTCTAATAATGCCAGCAAATTTTACATTCGAAAAGTCAAATGGCGCTCCTTCCCTTTCAAGCCCTGCCATACGCCAAAAAAGTAGTTTTCTCCAACATATGAGGTATCAGCGTACTCAGGAGAAATTTCACAACACATTGTACAATGCAATTTCTCCTGTTACCCTTTTGAAAATGCAAAATTTGGGGCTAAAAACATTTTGTGGGGAAAATCCGATTTTGTTATTTTCACTGCTTAACGTTATAAACTTCTGTGAAGCACCTGGGTGTTCAAAGTGCTTACGACACATCTAAATACATTCCTTGAGGGGTCTAGTTTCCAAAATGGGGTGACTTGTGGGGGGTTTCCACTAATTAAGCACATCAGGGACTATCCAAATGGAACATGGCATCCAGTAATGATTCCAGCAAATTTTGAATTTGAAAAGTCAAATGATGCTCCTTCCCTTACGAGCCCTGCCGTGTACCCAAACAGTAGTTTGAGTGGTATTGGTGTACTCAGAAGAAATTGCACAATAAATTGTATGGTGCAATTTCTCCTGTTACTCTTGCAATAATGCAAAATTTGGGGATAAAAAACATTTTTGTGGGGAAAATGTGATTTTTTTTATTTTCACGCCGCAATGTAATAAACTTCTGTGAAGCATCTGGGGGTTCAAGGTGCCCACAACACATCTAAATAAATTTCCTGAGGGGCATAGTTTCCAAAATGGTGTCATTTGTGGGGGGGTCTTCTTAAGAATAAAAAAAATGTGTTTAAAAAATTGTGCTGATATAAAGTAGACATGTGGCAAATTTTATTTATTATCTACACTACCGCTCAAACGTTTAGGGTCACTTAGAAATCTCCTTATTTTTGAAAGAAAAGCAGTTTTTTCCAATGAAGCTAACACTAAATAATTCAGAAATACACTTTTTTCTAGCTGTAAATGTCTGGTTTGTAATGCAATATCTTCACAGGTGTATAGAGGCTCATTTCCAACAACCATCACTCCAGTGTTCTTATAGTACTTTGTGTTTGCTGTGAAAGAAGGCTAATGGATGGTTAGAATAACCTTGAAAACCCTTGTGCAGTAAGTTAGCACAGCTGAATACAGTTTGGCTGATTAGAGAAGCTATAAACCTGACCTTCTTTTGAGCCATTTGAGAATCTGGAGCATTACATTTGTTGGTTCCATTGAACTCTCAAAATGGCCAGAAAAAAAGACCTTTCATGTGAAACTCGACAGCCTATTCTTGTTCTTAGAAATGAAGGCTATTTCATGTGAGAAATTGCCAAGAAACTGAAGATTTCCTACAACGGTGTGTACTACTCCCTTCACAGGAGAGCACAAATAGGCTCTAACCAGAGTAGAAAGAGAAGTGGGAGTCCCCGCTGCACAACTGAGCAACAAGACAAGTACAATAGAGTCTGTAGTTTGAGAAATCGATGCCTCACAGGTCCTCAACTGGAAGCTTCCTTAAATAGTACACGCAAAACGCCAGTGTCAACGTCTACAGTGAAGAGGCGACTCCGTGATGCTGGCCTTCAGGGCAGAGTGGCAAAGAAAAAGCCATATCTGAGACTAGATAATAAAAGGAAAAGATTAATATGGGCAAAATAACACAGACATTGGACAGAGGAAGATTGGTAAAAAGTATTATGGACAGACAAATCCAAGTTTTAGGTGTTTGGATCACACAGAAGAACATTTGTGAGATGCAGAACAACTTAAAAGATGCTGGAAGAGTGCCTGACGCCATCTGTCAAGCATGGTGGAGGTAATGTGATGGTCTGGGGTTGCTTTGGTGCTGGTAAAGTGCGAGATTTGTAAAAGGTAAAAGGGATTTTGAATAAGGAAGGCTATCACTCCATTTTGCAATGCCATGCTAAACTCTGTGGAGAGTGCTTGATTGAAACCAATTTCATCCTACAACAGGACAATGACCCAAAGCATACCTCCAAATTATGCAAGAACTATTTAGGGAAGAAGCAGGCAGGTGGTATTCTATCTGTAATGGAGTGGCCAGCGCAGTCACCAGATCTCAACCCCATTGAGCTGTTGTGGGAGCAGCTTGACCGTATGGTGCCCATCAAGCCAAATGAACTTGTGGGAGGGGCTTCTGGAAGCATGGGGTGAAATTTCTCCAGACTACCTCAGCAAATTAACTGCTAGAATGCCAAAGGTCTGCAATGCTTTAATTGACGCAAAGGGAGCATTCTTTGACGAAAGCAAAGTTTGAAGGAGAAAGTTATTATTTCAGATAAAAATATTTTTTTTGAACCTTGTCAATGCCTGGATTGGATTTTAAATTAATTTGGCAACTCATTTGATTAATAAAAGTATGAGTTTTCATGGAAAACACAAAATTGTCTGGGTGACCCCAAACTTTTGAACGGTAGTGTATTTTGTTTAACATATCTCTTTAATGCTATGTGCACAAGGTGCGGATTCTGCTGCGGATCCGCAGCGTTTCAGTATCTGCGGGTCCGCAGCAGATTTAGCTGCGTTGTAAAGTACCATTGTTTTCAATGGTAAACTGAAAAACGCTGTGCACATGCTGCGGATTTTTCCACGCAGATTTGCTGCGGGTTCAAATCTGCAGCATGTCAATTCTTTGTGTGGATTCCGCTGCGGTTTCACACCTTCTCCATTTTAGAGGTGTGAAACCGCAAGGCTAAACTGCAGGCTAATCCGCAGGTAAAGCATAGGTCTTTTGACCTGAGATTTTACCTGCGGATTTTTCAAAATCCATGCAGAAAAAATCCACAGGACTTAAATCTACGTGTGCACATAGCCTAATTTAAGGGCAAAAAAATTCAAAGTTTGATAATTGAAAAATTTTCCAACTGTTAGTCAAATTTCCATTTTTTAACATATAAACACAAGTTATATCGAAGAAATGTTATCAATATCATGAAGTACGATATGTCATTAAAAAACAATCTCTGAATCAATGGAATCCGCTGAAACATTTCAGAGTTAATAGCTCATAAAATATCAGTAGTTAGAATTGTAAAAATTGGCTTGGTCATTAACGTGGAAATCACCTTGAGGGGGTAAAGGGATTAAGGTATACAGATTCTTTATTTTTTTCCTGTACTTTTCTTTGGGAAGGGCGAGTCCCATCCCTGACTGTGTATCCTTATCCATATAATCCCAAAAAGGTTTCATTACGACTTAAGTTTGGTTTCCTATCTCTTAGCAGAAGTGTTTGGGTCATCTTGTGGCACTTAATAATATGTGAGCATTACAGGTTCTCCTCCTCGATCGCTGGTTATGGGTCGCCCTCCCAGGGCTGTGGGGTACTTGGTACCGGGCCGGTGTCAGCGGGATGTGTCACAGCGGCGGTGACCCGGTCCGTGGCCCTGGGCGCCCAAGTAATGGGGGAATTGAAATGGTGGAATGTAATTGATTGAATGAATAGTTTGTGACGCCACCTGTGGTGTTCGGCAAGTGAGATGTTAGGCCGACGCTGCATGCAGATCCTCTGGGACTGGTGGTGTGTTGCAGCCAAGATGGTGAAGCTCCTCACAGGTGGAGCTGTAGTCCCAGGGCAGTGTAGATGTAAGGGTAGAGGAGAGGCGCAGGCAGTGTAGAAGCTGGTACCCAGATGTAGCCGTACTGAGTGTGATAGCGTAGGAATGAATGGAGGACACCAGGGCTTGTAGTTCCAAAGCTATACTCACAGTCTGTAGTACACACAGGTGCCTGCCTCCGTCGTGCTGTGTCCTCCAGGTCAGGGACTCAGTCAACCTCCAGGTCAGATGGAATGCTCCCTTCCAACACTCCGCCAACATGTGCCTTTCTGATCATTTCCTCTTATAGCGCCTTTGGTGTGAAGTACTCCTAGTACTGAGTTACACTGGAGTTCCTCCTGACAGATGTTCCCAAGAACTTTCCTTGTATGGCAGACAGCAGTAGCCTGCTTCGGGGACTCCTTGCTCCTGAGTCCCGGCTCACTATCAATGTTGCTGTTGTGCCCCCAAGTCTTAGATGGGAGTAGTGCATTTACAGCCCACTACTCCACCTGTGTCTGCTGTAGGACCCTTAGTATCCATACAACCTTGGGGACCGGGCCCCGGCCTTGCGCTTAGAATTTCTAGGCAAGGTTCTTCCTCTAACCCACGACGTCTGTTCCCTTTTACTCCTACGTTCCGTACTAGTCTTTCCTTCCCATGGAAGATCAGGTTTCTGTTCAATGTCTTTCTCTTTCCTTTCCCGTGCCAGCAGACCCAGGTCACTGAGATCTGCTGCAGCACCTCCTTCCTCCATCCCTCTCTCAGGGATCCTCACTCCTCACTCCACTCTCACTGACTGACTCACTGAAATCCTAAACCTTCCCACTCTTTTATGTATCCTAACTCCACCCACCTCCCAGCACGTTTCGTGTTCCAAGCAGGGAGCCACCAAAGGTGGCTTTGCTGAACTACTGTGTTGTGTGGGATGCAAGTGTTGGAGCGTGGTCAGTAGCCTCCAACTTACCTGGAAGGTGGGGCACCACACCTCAGGAGGAGGTGCAGTACCTCTGTGGCAACTGAACCCTCAGGGGCGCCACAGTTAATGTAACCTTCTTCACAGACTGAACAGTTCATCTGTACTGAAAATGTCTGCTAGTGGAGTCTACTCACAAAGGAGGAGAACCTGTAATGCTGTAATATAATAGCAAGTTTCATAAAATCATGCCCCCAACACATTTGTTAAAATAAAGATAAGATGGACAACCCAGTTAAACAGACAGAAAAGATCCCACATCATCGCAGGACCGTACCAGAAATTCAGGACAATGTCACAACGCATCCTATACCTTTGTTATAGAGTTGGGGAATCAAAAGCCTCATAAACAAGGCTTGCAAACTGTATGTCAAATTCTGGCATCCCTGGCTCTTTCTCAATGTATGCAGAAATTCTCCTCCTGATTCATGTAAATGGGCCAGAATTTGAGCACACATGATTGTTATTTTAATAATCTTTATATAGAGCTAACATATTCCGCAGCGCTTTGCAGTTTGCACACATTATCATCACTGTCCCCGATGGGGCTCACAATCTAAATTCCCTATTAGTATGTCTTTAGAATGTGGGAGGAAACCGGAGTACCCGGAGGAAACCCACGCAAACACGGAGAGAACATACAAACTCCTTGCAGATGTTGTCCTTGGTGGCATTCGAACCCAGGATTAACCAGTGAGCCACCGTGCCGCCCACGATAAACAGTTGATCATATATATCTGCACTGCAATGTTTTAATACTCTTTTTTATTATTAAGACTGCAAAAAAATCACTAAGATGGAAATTCCTGTCTCCATTCATGTTATCTTCACAGTTGCCTTTTTTCATTTGCCTGCTGTGCTTGATTCTTTCTGACACTACATCATTCTTCTCGAGACTTTCATAAAAGTTAATTTTCCCATAAGAAATATTCTGAGAAGACAGTAATACAGATGTAGTAGAAAATCAAGGTAATGTGAGGTTCATGTGCTAAATGGAACACCTTAACTTCACCTGAAGCTCATTTCCATTGTGAATTCATTAATGTGTTACAGCTTGTTCTGAATTTGACTATAAATGTGGTGCTTTACCTGGCTTAGCATAAAGTCCATTTTTAAAACCAGATCTACTCTCTTATCTACGTCTTCCAACCTACCAGCTCTCGTAGATAAATATATGATCTATGTCATCTTCCCACATAATTAGTCTTCACTGTTTCACAACCTCTATGCTCTGGAGTGCTTTGCCTTGGATCATCAGATTGACCTGATGGATTTTACAACCTCTGAACAGTATGGAGCCAAAAAAAATGCACTCAGAGACTTACGGTGTAAAGTGTCATTGATGTAATTCTTTTTGATTTAGTCATAGTCATAGAGGGATTTAATTTCTTTCTTCACAAAAAAAATCAGTACATACTATATTCTGGAGATAATCCATTATAAAGGATCATTCATTTACTGTATGGTAGTAATGCTCATTTATCACAGATGCGTGAATCATACAAAATTCGAATTCACCTCTTCATACTGATCTTCCTGGAAAATTCGATTTGCTGACAAGCTATTCTCCGTTAATTTAATCTCCTTTTTTATGCTCTAGACTAGAGTCACTCCAAACCCAGGTGCATAATAAAGGTAAGATGTAAAAAATAAAAATACTTATTCTCACCTCCCTGCTCACATCTTTATCGCTTCCTCTACTACCTGCCCACTACTCTATGCCTCTGTCGCGTCACATATCCATTTGGCTGCTCTCTCAAGGCTGGAGTTAACTACAGATGCGCAGTGACCTCTGGGGCCTGCAGACGGAGGCCGAGGCCTGATGTTCACTTTAGGCAGGAAATTTGGGCCACAAGTAGGCCCCAGATAATGCACAGAGACCCACAGGGACTACTCACAACTGGAAGCCCTTGCCTAGAGTGAAAATAGGGCCAGAGATGTTATGCAACAGAGGCAAAAAGTACCTAACAATGGGCAGAGGATAACAGAGTCAGCAGGACAGGTAAATGGTTTGCAAAGGGTTAAAAAGAAAAAAAACACATGCCTCACTGCTCACCTTTTTGGACGCACTGCTGCTTCCTGTCTGCTATCCAGACCTTCATGCTTCTGTCCTTTCACATCTAAGACCCTGCGTTTACTCTAGGTAGGGGCTTCCGGCCGCAAGTAGGCTCTGGAGATCTGCACATATGGCCCAGGTTCACTCAAAGCCAGAACTTCTGGCCACAAATATTCCCCAGATCATGGACAGTGAACTCCGGAGCTTGCTTGAGGACAGAAGCCCGGGCCTACAGTGAATAACAGGCAGGAGATGCGTTGAGACATAGAGGACCAGACAGCAGGGAGCGAGCAGGGGGGTGGCTGGAGAGGTGGGTAGTGAGGTAAGTCTGTTTTTTTTTCTTTTCATCATTTTGCCAACTCTTCACTGTTCAGCAAAATGGCAACTAGCTGCTATTTTGCTTAGTTGGCGCAGAGCGAAATAGCAAAAATATGGATTCTTCAGGTTCTCCACTCCACAATAAATTCACAAATTTCTATTATTTGCGTGATTTGTTGAGCTAATCTACTGTAGGTGTACAGATTGTGAATTGTAGGTCAGCATTTCATGTGATGATAGAGCACATGATTCAAAGGAAACAATAGTCCATATCCCAAACTGTGCAAGATCTTGCGTAAATGTTAGAGAGCAGAATTTCCTTTTATTAAGTCATGTCACCATAAGCAATACATTCATGGCATCGCAATTTATGATAAAAATAATGATTATTACTAAGTATTATTGTTAATTTGCCTATTATCCTTGAACCATTTTCATTTCAGATCAAATGTATCTATCTATTGGTCTTATCTTTCTACCCGGCATTATTTACATATTTAATTAGAAATGTACTTTACATACAATATATTATAAAACACTTTTTTTTACTTTACTTTTTGGGGGAAATATAAGCCAACATCTATCATTGCAGAAAATGTCTAACTGCTCAGTAGGAAGCATATTTGGACTTATTTGCAGGATAAAGCTGATTCCAACAGTTACAATTGAGAATGCAATATCGGTGCGCTACACTGCTTGCTTAGGCTAATGGAGGTCCTGTCATTCAACTGGCTTTGCACTGGGATACAAGATAAACATTTCTGTTCGACCCCTTTGCAGACAAGTCTCCTCTTCAGAAGATCATAAAGAGCAAGAATACACTTGTCTTATATCAATTGGAAAAATCTCTTCAAAAGTTCACAGAAGCAGAGAAGCTGCTGCCAGAACCTGCTTGAAAAAGAGATTCTGTGGTCATTGACTTTGCGGACAATTCAACGTACAGCCATTCTGAACTCAGTGGGTGAGATCTCAGAACTATTACGTAAAAGAGACATTTTGCTTCCTTGCTTTAACAGGATTTAAGAAAAACTATTTTCTTTGCAGGGCTATCCACGTGCCCTGTGATTCTGTGTCATCTCATATCAACACGAAGATGAAGCCATTTTTTCGCTTTCCTTTTTAATTCCTAATCCTGTTATCTCCACGGATATAAATATCGATGTTTCTCTTTCAAGTTATTTTGTGATGCTGGTCCGGCACAAAAAGACATTTGCGAGAGAGTTGCAACCCAGAATCAACGACTTCTAAAAACTTCTTTATCCAGGAAGATTAATAAATGGATTACCAGGGAGGACTCGTAGATTCTACTGTGTTTTCTGCGGATGTAAATGGCATGGAATTTTCATGCAGGGAAAACCACCGTCCTTACAATACCATGATGACCCCACCTTCAAACTTGAACCTTTATGATGTTTCATCATTGGGAGAAAGCGGAATTTCACAATCTCCCTTAACCAGCTTTGAGGATGAAGAGATGGACTATGAGGACGAAATGAAATTATGCTCCCCATCTGATCGACCTAAGCGAAAGCGTGTGATTACCTATGCTCAACGTCAAGCGGCCAACATAAGAGAGAGGAAAAGGATGTTCAACCTTAATGAAGCATTTGATTTGCTCCGTAAGAAAGTACCAACATTTGCTTATGAAAAAAGACTTTCGAGAATTGAAACGCTACGCCTTGCCATTGTTTATATTTCTTTTATGACCGAATTGCTAAACAGTCCTGGAAAAAAAAATTAGAACTTTATCTTGACTTTTTCCTATGACTCAAGAACAATGGTTAAACAATGAAGATTTTTTTGTAAGTAATTTTAGTACATGTGATTTTTTTTTTTGTCTATATTTTAAAAAATTTGGGCTAAGTAGAAAATCTCAGCCATATGGATTAGATTTAGACATAGACAAAAAAAAAAATGAACGTGACTGTGCAAATCTGTTCACTAATCACAAAGATCTGAAAACGAAATCCTAGGCATTGAGTTGAAATGTTTATATTTTATTGTAATTATATTGATAAAGATATATTATACCTATTCTATAGTATACTATTCGAAAGGAAATACTGTATTTTGCTGTAAATGATAAATGTAGGCGCAAAAAAATGCAATTAAATTAAACAAATATGGTTAATTTATCGGTAAATTGTGTGCCGTCGTATTTGATTTTTGACTAGTGCTTAACTCACTTGGGTTTTTATTTTTGTATTTCATACGGCTACCAAAATTTTGTTGGTTTTAACTATAACTATTTTGAGAAAAGTTGATATAAAAAAGTTTTAAAAAATGTTTCTGATAGAATCAAATATAGTTGGCAAATGTTTTAGGTATTTTGTGTTGTAGTCATTTTGTCAAAATACGGGACGCATATTGTGTTTTATTTATAGGCAAAACTCACAAACCTACAAAGAATGTGAGATTTTCGCTGTTTAAAGGTAGAACAGCCTATAAACCCAAATAAAGTGTGAGGTATTTCTGCCTTATTGGCTGTGACATGCTTGATATTAAAAACCCAGAGTGGAATGTTTGACCAAGAGGCCACTGTTGGCACATAGCTGCTGGAAGCCCCGAGAAACCCTGGAGTTTCTTCCTTTGTGTCAGCCACTTCCAGCGAACTAATTGGCTTTTGATAGCAGTTGATGCTGCACTTACACCTGCAGGTGGGAGGGATTTAACATCACAGACCAAGTCAAATGCAAGAAAAACTTTAATTATTTTGGCATTATCTGATAAAGCCTCGGAGGTCACTGTAACAAAATGCCTGTGGATACGACTGAATAATGGTTAAATGGGAAAGAACAGCAACTTAACCTACTGGTATCATCATGGTGTCTAAATATCATTTTTGAAAAAAAAAATTAACCTAAACCTAAATTTAAATTTAAAAGAATTTATTAAATAACTGGATCAATGGTTAACTGAATAGTCTTTTAATTATCTAAAAATCGATTTTGTTATGTTTAGAATTCTGATCGATGTGTTTTGTTATATAAAAAAAAGGTAACCAAAAGTTAAAAACTCAAATGTTTACATATAAAAATAAAGTGAAATTACCTTCATTTTGCCATCTCTAAAGACAATTTCCTACTCGCGCAGTTATAATAAGGGCAGGTGCAGACGGTCATAGAGTCCCTCATCCGAGAGAATAGGGCCAATTATGCAAATGACGCTCTGATCAAACTCTGATGAGAGGGTCAGCCTAGCATGATCCGATTCTGTTGGAGTGGAAGATGGAGAAAAAAAATTCTCCATCTTCTCCATTGTGGTGCGTGTGGAAATCTGACTGCACTCAGATGCCATCCGAATGCGGTCCTATGTTTTTCACGGTATCCCATGGCAGCTTGTGATCTGAAACTCGCACATGCAGCGGTCTGAGGAAAAAAATCAGACATGTGTGCGGCCCCATAGACTAAAACTGGTCCGAGTGCGAGCTGATGTTTTGTCGGATAGCACTTGGACTGATAATACGAATGTTTGAAGGAGTCCTAAGGGCAAGAAATAAAAACAATATGATTGCATTTGCTCATACAGTGTGCAAACAGTTTTGGGACCTAAATCTTATCATACTTGTAATCTTGATTAAAGGATAATATTTGTTTTAGTTTTTTTACATAAATCAATAGTATACGGGAACATAAGTAATTTTGTAATATATCTTATCATTGAAATTTGCTTTTTCTCTGCTAAAATTGATAATTCATTATCAAATTTCTCAATTTTGAGGTAAAATCTGTATTCGGTGAAGACAGACTTTCCCATTACAGACAAAGCAGATGGTGGCTGCTTCTGATAAGATCCTGTAAATATAGGAAGAGGGAGGAGCTAGAGACAGAGCTCCACCCCCCTATGTAGATAGTATCTTATCAGTAGCAGCCGCCATCTCAGTAATGGGAAAGTCTTCACTGAATACAGATTTTACCGCCGAATTGAGAATTTTGATAATAACTGATCAATTTTAACAGAGAAAAAAAAGCAAATTTCTCTGATCAGATACATGACAAAGTTGCTTATTTTCACGTGTACCATTGATTTGGGTAATAAAAATTAAAATGACAGTTATGCTTTAAGTACGCCGAAACCTGAGACCAGCAATTTTCTTTTTGAAGCTTAGATTACATACATTGAAGCTGAGTTGCAGATTTTATTTCTTGATTTGACACACGAAGGAGTGAGAATGATTTCTTTTCAGAGAGATCACTTTTTTCATACAGAATGCTACTAGTAACAGCATAACGCCTGTTTCACTTACTGTATTTATCCAATTTTTAGACGTACTATATAGATTTGCGATTTCTTTAGATTCTCACATGGGAGGTTAGTGCCGTTTTTTTTATTTGTTTTTATTACAACCAGGCATGAATGGATGTTATATGAATAAAAGTATAAAGGAAACTATACCCAAGTATTCTATACAATTAGCTGGATAAACCGTCTTTTCCTTAGCCAGTGGGTTAGCAAAATCTCTACAAATTGACCCAAAGGTATAAAGGAACTCTTTAACAACATCAGAATCACCAGTACCGATAAATAGGAAGTCACCTAAATAATGCGCTGTCCCACCTGTCATACACTGCACTGCTGCTACCCATTCAGGGAACTGAACGGATAGCAGGTATTATGAAAGGTAAATGTGCTTGAGCTTTGGCTAAGTCGCGGCATTGGTTGTAATAACTTTATTACATGAAGCATTGGTTGGCTATCCATGAATTTTTTTTTTTTTAATAAACCCCATAGCTAAACGTTTTAGAAAATGTCATCGTGTATTTGTGTAATTATTGGTATCTTTATAAGGGTTGAATTATGGTTAGTTGCTATTAGTATGCAGTGTAATGCCATGAGAATGATGAAGAATGAGCAAATCAGGCAAAATTTATTTTCTGGGAAACTCAAATCACAGAAAATTTATGCTTTGTAAATTGAATGTCACTTATTATGCTCTGGGGTCTTTCACGTGCACACAAGGTCATGTCGTCACAACAAGCACCATGACGTTACATGCACATACGCAGAACCGTCCTGAGCATGATCAGAGCTGAAAGTCCAGGCCTAGTATGAAGAGGACTGAAGATTCATCACTCACAACAGTGATCAGATGCAATGAGGCACAGATGGACAATGGTGCAAAGCAAAGGGACCAGAGAGGTGGGTTTTATGGTGAGTATATATTTTTTTATCCTGTTGATGACTTTTTAGAAATGTTTTGCTGAATCAGCACAGAAATGAATTGAACAAAAATCTGCACTTTGGCGAATATGGATTTTTTTAAATATTTGAGTGGAATTTTCGCTCATCTTACAGCAAGTTACTATATGCCAATTTTTCTTACATTATGTTCTGTATTGACTTTCTAAGGCTATGTTCAAATGTCCAGTAATCATCCGTTACAATGGATACAGAATACTGATGCGCGAGTATACTCGTTGCTCGGGTTTTCTCGAGCATGCTCGGGTGATCTCCGAGTATTTTGGCATGCTCAGAGATTTAGTGTTTGTCGATGCAGCTGCATGATTTGCGGCTGCTAGACAGCCTGAATACATGTGTGGAATTCCTAGCAAACAGGCAATCCCCATATGTATTCAGCCTGTCCAGCAGCCACAAGTCATGCAGCTGAGTCTACAAACACTAAATCTCCTGGCACGCCAAAATACTCCGCGATCACCCGCGCCTGCTCAGGAAAATTCAAGCAACGAGTACACTCGCTCATCATTAATCCAGAAACAATCTGTTGACAAAACTTGAATACACTTTGTAAAGCCCATCTAAAAAAAATTATTTCAACTAGATCAGTTTTTCTAACATAGAAGTCTATGGAAAATGGATTCATTAAATAGTCATTAATTTTTCTTTCATGTGGACTGGCAAAAAAGTTGTGCCTGCTGGATCCATTCTAACGGATGATTACGGGACATGTGAACATATCCTGAGAGGGAACAGTTCTCAGGTCCCAATTTTAACTACCCAATAGCTACAAAGTTAACAAAATTGTTCACTCCAGGTGTTGTAGCTATAAAAGATTCAATATATTACAGCCTGAGACATTGGGACGTTGGCTCCATTCATATAAGCATTCCCAAAACAGGATTTGATTCTATTCTTGGTGTTATCGCTTACTTACAAAGTGACAGATAGCAAAACAAGAATCCCACAGACTGCTGGCCTATTTGTATATATTGTATCACTTTTTTATTAGTAATTATTAACTATATCATGCCTCCCAACTCAGTGGGATTGTCCATAGCTGAGGGCTCAGACCCGACACTTCAGAGCTTTTGTCCCAGATTGGATACTCACCTCTCCAGTGCACCTCCTCCATGGGGGGTGGGGTTGCATCTCTCTGCTCAGTGAATAAATTAAATTATACTATTCACACCTCTCCTGCGATTGTGTTTCCCCAGGACTCAAGTTTACATCTTCATGCTCGCAGGCTGTAGCTCTACCTATGAGCCACAGAACACAATGATACAGAATGGAGAAATTGGTGATCTCGATTCTTGACGTGTATTGCAGGCAGTGAACTCAGAAGCAGATATACGAGTATATATGTCCATAGTGATACATTGTATAAAGCAATGTATTTCAATGTTTCCTGCATTCTACAGGTGAAGGAAAAGTACCTTTTTTTGTTCCTATAAAACTACAAAAACGTCATTTTTTGAGAGTGTCCCCAGTACTCGAAACCACAACCATCAATGTTACAGGGAAGAACGAAAGTAATTAAGCCACAAGCTCTGGTAATATAATAGTGAGAAATTTTGAGTACTTAATCTGTATTGCAAGGCTGACTCCACAGGTAGGTTGTACTGATATATTGTACACTGATTACATTGTAACCAAAGCAAGCCATTACATAGCATTATTAGAATGAAACATTAGCTAATCCCAATAGTGATCTTAAAGGGAATCTGTCACCCCATTTTAGCCCTATCAGCTGCCAGCCCCGCCATCAATGGCTTATCTACAGCATTTTGTAATGCTGTAGATACGCCCCCCTCGATGAAAGCTGAAAGATAAGAAAAACACATTAGATTATACTCACCGGGGGTGGAGTGGGGGGCGGTGGGTGTCGCAGTCCGGTCCAGCGCCTCCCATCTTCATACGATGATGTTCTCCTCCTTGCTTCTCCATCGGCTCCTGCGCAGGCGTACTTTATCTGCCCTGTTGAGGGCAGAGTAAAGTACTGCAGTGCGCAGGCACCGGGAAAGGTCAGAGAGGTCCGGCGCCTGCACACTGCAGTACTCTGCTCTGCCCTCAACAGGGCAGATAAAGTACGCATGCACAGAAGTCGAGGGAGAAGCAAGGAGGAGGACATCATCGTATGAAGATGGGAGGCGCCGGAGGGGACTGCGACACCCATCGGACCGGACCAAATGCCGGGATGAGTATAATCTAACTATTTTTTCTTATCTTTCAGGTTAGCACCTGATCGGGCTAAAATGGGGTGACAGATTCCCTTTAACATTGTTTTTGAGAATGAATTTGTTCATATTGTACCCTATTAAAAATTAATTCCCTGTAACTGCTCTGCAGTGTGTAACCATCTGTTTAGATGATAATAATTTTTGTAGGCTTGCTAATATTGTTAAATTGAGAAAGAAACCTCTGACATGTGGTGTTGTATAGAGATAATTTTAGGTCTAAAAAGAGTAGGAAGATGAGGAAAAACCATGTTGTCATTTCATTTTAGAGTCCATGTGTGTGATGAGAACTGTAACATAGTTAATCTGTGGGTGTTTATAGAACAGACTGGGAATGAGCTTTACTCACTGCCATCAACTATTTCCCAATTCCCATATGTGTAAGCTATTACTAACCTCTGAGGAAGCCACATAAGACACAAGTTGTCAAAAGACCGTCAAAATCAGGTTATCCCAGTCTTGACATATGAAAGCTACAACAACATTTACATTTTTCAAAGGATTAATACAGTCAGTCTGAAAAACAGGCTGGACACTGTCAATCTTGATGACCCATCGACTGCACATCTAGCATCAGAGCATCAGATCTAGAGAATGATTGAAACAACAACTGTTCTACCTTTACCCACAAGGAACAAACGTCAGTGTCTTTCAAGATGACTTATCAACAAAGTATCTGACAAGACACACTGTGGTGGTCATCCCAAGCAAGTCCTCTGTCTGGACAGCTGTGATTTTACTCAGCCTTGATGGCACTCAGGTTTAGGTAGAACCTCAGGAAGACTCCAGTAATAATATTTATTTTATTCACAAAAATCAAACTTGATATTCTTACATATGGAGATGATATGCTAAGAGTACTTTATACTATTTTATAGTTGTAGATCTAAGTTTGTTTTTCAGGCATTTTAAATAAAGTGCTTATAGTGGTGTATCAAGGTTTCCATATTAAAAAAGATAATGTTTTTCTCACATCTTACGGGCTCAGTGATCAGCAACATAAGCTTCCAATCATACAGTAGGGTCCTGGGTTCAAATCCCTCCAAGACAACACCTGTAAGGAGTTTGTATGTTCTCCCTGCATTTGTGATTAATCTGCTTCCTAATACATTCCAAAGATTCTGATATTGATAGGGTTGGTGGATTGCAGTGAATAAAATATAAAATGAAGTGCATTCACAACCCGGGGTCCACCGTGCAGAGATGAAGCCCGCTACTAGTGAAACAATGACAGAGCACAACAGCAAGCATTACCTTAAACACACTGAGTTAACGCCACTCAGTGTGAACGGAACGCAAAGTACCAAGCTCAGTTACTTCACAAAGAGGTATGCGAAGTATGGCACAAGTATGCAAAGTGCTATAACCTGTTAGACCCCTTTCACATATCAGTTTTTTGGCATCAGTCACAATCCGTCGACTCGACGGATCGAAGGATCCGTCGCAGATTGTGAAAAACTGATGCAACGGATCCATTTTTCGACGGATCCGTTTTTAAAAGCCGGCAATTCATGGCGCTGTACAGTAAAATCACACTGACATGAATCAAAAGAATAGATATATACACATAGAATACATATATATATACATGTCATTGAGACACATATATACAGTATATATATTTATAGTTCATAGAGTTCTACATAGCCTAATAGCCGCTAAATCAATTGCGAGCTTCAGTAAAATCATTCCAGAACCCGACATGATATGACACATGGTTTACATATAGTAAACCATGTCATATCAAAACGATTTAAATATGTCAGTGTTTAATCAATCTAGTAGTTTGTGTTAGGAAAACTTTGGAACTCTAGGGGTTAACTTTAAGGCTATAATTGTGGTAAACAATTGCATGGGCAGATATTAATAGCCTAGAGAGGGACCATTGATTTTGCCCCCCTGGCTAAAAAAATCTGCCCTCAGCCACCCAAGAAAAGGCGCATCTATAAGATGCGTCTTTTCTGGCACTTAGTCTCTCTATTCCCATGGCTTTTAGCAGTGGCTCATGGGTTAATAATAATAGGTTATTGTCACTTTGCTATTGAAAGGTGACATTAAGCCTTGTTAATAATGGAGAGGTGTCAATAAGACACCTATTCATTACTAACCCTAGAATAGTAAAGGGTTAAAAAAAATACACACACACATTAATTAAAAATTCTTTTAATGAAATAAATACACAAAGTTTTTGACCAAATTTATTATTCTGCTAATCCAAAAAAAGCCCTTGTTATGTAAAAAAAAAAACAAAATAAAAAACCAAAAATATACATACCTCACCGCCATTCAGTCAGGTCCCCCGCTGTAATGCACCACAAGGGTTTAACTAGTTTACAATGGTGACTGGTACTAATGCTACCATCCCCGCTGTAAACCACTGCAGAATGAATTAATTCATCTCTGCGCAGGCGTCCCGGCTGACCGGAGATGAACTGATTAGCGTGGGAATGTTTCTGAACTTTTTCCCATGCTGTCAGTTTACCTCAGGTCAGCCGGGAACTCCGCACAGCCTCACCAACAACTGCTGACGTCAGTGAGGCTGCGCGGAGTCCCATTGCTATCCCCATTAATAGCTGATAGTTCTGTATGGGAAAAATGGCCTGTGTTTTTTTCAGGGGCTGAATACAAATTTATGTCACAGTTCTCCGATTTATATTTTTAAAATAATTACAAAACCCTCTATTGCTTCCTTTACACTTCACAAATACTTACTGCCTTGGTTTGGTATATCATATAAAGTGACATTTAAAAGTTTGGGCACCCCTAGTTGAAATTACTGATATTGTTTACAGTTAAGCAAGTTGAAGATGATATGCTCTCTAAAAGGGCTAACGTTAAAGATGACACATTTACTTTGTATTTTAGGCAATATATATATATATATATATATATATATATATATACTGTATACCGTATTTTATGGAATATAAGATGCACTTTTTCCCCAAAATTTGGGGGGGAAATGGGGGTGCGTCTTATAATGCGTATATACCTTATCGATACCGTTGCTGCAGGCTGGGATGAGGGGGTGTCCGGCAGTGAGGGGGTGTCCGCCCCTCTGTTTCTCCTGTGGCAGCTGTTTTTTCTTTGTTAAAAAAAAAGTTGATGGGTTGCGGCCATGTCTCGACTTTCAGGAACTCATTAAAATAACTGTGAAAATCACGTACCCACTCCCTCTTATTCTCAATTTGTGTAACCAATGTCTGGGGCTAAGTGGTTTTCTAAACTGGAACTGCAGGGAGTCTATAACTTGATTAGGGTTAAAGTGGGGGACGAGTGGAAGATGGTGTTTCTCACAACAGGTCTTTTTGAGAATTTGGTGATGCTTTTCAGCCTGACAAACACCCAGGCCATTTTTCAAAATTTTATTAACGTTGTGTTTGCGGATCTTATAGGTAGCTTTGTGGTCATTTACCTTGACGACATCTTGGTGTACTCCTCTGATAGTCAAACCCATTTACAACATTTTCTTTCTGTCCTTTAGAGACTCAGGGAAAACCGATTATTTGTTAAATTGGAAAAATGTTCATTTTTTTGTACAAGAGTTACCCTTTTTGGGACTGATTGCTTCCAATGAGGGCTTTTCCATGGATCCCAAGAAGGTGCAGGCTATTAGTGATTGGGTCCAGCCCCGAGATTTGAAGAGCCTGCAACGCTTCTTGGGGGTTCGCAAACTGCTATCAAAAGTTCATCAAGGGATTTTCACCGATTGCTAAACCCCTTACTGATCTTATGTTAAAGGGTGCGGATGTTAAGAATTGGTCAAAATCCGCCATAGAATCATTCTTGGCATTGAAAAAGTGTTTTATGACCACCCCAGTACTTATTCAACCTAATCCATCAGAACCTTTTATGGTGGAGGTTGATTCGTCTGAGATGGGGATGGGGCAGTGTTGTCTCAGGGACCCGCCACTTTGACGAACCTTAAACCATGTGCCTTCTTTTCCAAAAAGTTTGCTTCTGTTCTGTAGAGAGAAATTATGATGTGGGCAATAGAGAACTTCTTGCGGTTAAGTTGGCTTTTGAAGAGTGGAGGCATTTTTTGGAGGGGGCGGCTCATCCCATTACGGTAATTACCCATCATAAAAATTTGGCTTACATTGAGTCTGCCAAAAGACTGACCCCAAGGCAGGCCTGGAGGTCGCTTTTTTTTCTCAGTTTCAATTTTCTATTACTTTTTGTCAGGGATCTTAAAACGTAAAGGCTGATGCCTTATCCAGAAGCTTTGACCCAGTATCTCCTCCCGAACCTCCGTCCTCCATTCTTCAACCTAGTGTGGTGGTGGCCCACATCTCTTCGGAGTAGGAGCGAGAGATTTTTGAGGCCCAGTCTCTTGCTCCTAGTGCTAAGCTGGTTGGGAAGTTGTTTGTCCTGGAACAATTTTGTCTAAAGGTACTGTCACACTTAGCGATGCACCAGCGATCCCGACCAGCAATATGACGTGGTCAGGATCGCTGGTGCATCGCTAAGTGGTCGCTAGTGAGCTGCCACACAGGCAGAACTCACCAGCAACATCGCAGGGGTCGGAGGTCGCTACTTACCTGTCAGACGAGGCGATCCTGACGCCCTCCCGCCCGCGTCCACGCGTCGCTCGTCTCCACAGCAGGAAGCCCCAGCAGGAAGCTGATGACGAGAAACGGTCCAGGACGTTCTCGCGCGATCAGCGGTTACCAGCGGTGGAGCTGTCGGAGGTAAGTATCAGACATAGCGATATCGCTAGCAATATTGCTATAACGTCACAAAAACCAGTGACTAGAGTTGAGCGAAACGGGTTGAAAAAATTCAAAAGTCGCCGACTTTTGGCAAAGTCGGGTTTCATGAAACGAAACCCGACCCTAGGATGAGGTCGGCCACGAGGTCGGCGACTTACGCGCCAAAGTCGCGTTTCAAAAGTTTGTTTTGCGCTCTTTTTCAGCCAATCAGGATCCACGGACACTGTGGGCAACGTGATGACCTAGGCACGGGTCACCACCATCTTTCAGAAGGGCATGCAAGTGATTGGCTTGCTTTGGTGGGCGTCACAGGGGGTATAAAAGGGCGTGCACGCCGACCGCCATCTTACTTCTGCCGATCTTAGTATAGGGAGAGGTTGCTGCTGATTCTGTAGGGAGAGCGTTAGGCAGGGAAGAAGACAAAAAAACTGCTTCTGCTGCTAGCGATTTGGCCTGCACAACACACAAGTCACTGTGTGTGCAGTGCAAGGGGAGGCTATATTGTGGTGTATCAGTGGTGTTGGTTGTTGGGCTGCCTTTTAAGGCTTCCTGACACGCTGGCATTGCTGTTTACCCACTGCTCCGCAAACTGCTTTTTTAAAAGCAATCCAATCTCCCTTATCCTCTAGTCACTTTTGTCACAGCTGTGCCATCGAGCCTGTCACATAGCGCTCAGATATCAGTGGGCCTCACACAATCCACAAGTGTCCAGTGTCCAAAAGTGTGCGCAGAGATTCAAAATCTCCATTATCCTCTCGTCACTTTGGTCACAGGCAGCTGTGCCATCGAGCGTGTCACATAGCGCTCAGATATCAGTGGGCCTCACACAATCCACAAGTGTCCAGTGTCCAAAAGTGTGCGCTGAGATTCAAAATCTCCATTATCCTCTCGTCACTTTGGTCACAGGCAGCTGTGCCATCGAGCGTGTCACATAGCGCTCAGATATCAGTGGGCCTCACACAATCCACAAGTGTCCAGTGTCCAAAAGTGTGCGCAGAGATTCAAAATCTCCATTATCCTCTCGTCACTTTGGTCACAGCTGTGCCATCGAGCGTGTCACATAGCGCTCAGATATCAGTGGGCCTCACACAATCCACAAGTGTCCAGTGTCCAAAAGTGTGCTCAGAGATTCAAAATCTCCATTATCCTCTCGTCACTTTGGTCACAGGCAGCTGTGCCATCGAGCAAAATAGGACCGAATGCAGGAGGTGCTGACCCTGCGTCATCGTCTGGCTACATAAGGCCTCGAACGCTTAGTTTTCTAGGAGTTGGCAAACCGCTTTTAAAGGCAGAGCATCAGGAAAAAGTTTTGTCTTACATTGCTGACTCAGCCTCCAGCTCTATCGCCTCCTCTTCTTCAGTTGTAAAAAGTAAAAGCACTGAGTCGTCATTGGAGGCTCATGTTCATGAACCACACCTTTCCTTGTGTCCTTCACCCCAACCAAGATTGAAGGATGACGCAGGCCATACTACTGATTACTCCATGGAGCTGTTTTCACATACCATGCCTGGATTATCAAGTGAAATGGTGAATTACCCAGGCCAAGATGAATCTGACATGGAGTGCACTGATGCACAGCCGCTGATGGATGATTCTGCTGGTACATTCACTCAGAGCACTACATTGTCCTCGCAGTGTACAGAGCCAGATTTTGACCCTGATGAGACTCAGGTGCCCCTTCCCGCACACTATACCACCATACACGGTGACACAGAGAAAGGTGCACATGACATAGAAGAGGAGGTGATGGATGACCCAGTTGTTGACCCAGATTGGCATCCATTGGGGGAAGAGGGTGCTGCTTCCAATAGCTCAGATGAGGAGCATCCACAGCAGACATCGACATCGCAACAGCTGTTATCTGGCAGGCCCGGAGCACTCCAAAGACAGGTTCCAAACATCAAAAGAGTTGCTGGACAGCTTGTCCAGAGGGTCAAAAGATCACAGCGTGCTAGGCCGCAAAATGTCTGCCAAAGTAGGAAGAGTGCAGTGTGGCACTTTTTTGAACAAAATCCTCATGATCAGGCCAAGGTTATCTGTAAGAAGTGCGCAAAGACCTTTAGCCGAGGGAAAAATCTGAAAAATTTGAATACCAGTTGCATGCTTAGACATTTAACCAGCATGCACTTGCAAGCGTGGACACAACACCAAACCTCAAGTGCCACATGTGCAACTGATCACAACGAAGGTAGTCAGCAACGCTACATTGTTTCCCCCACTGTAAGCCCACCGGTTAGCACAGCAGCAAATGTTGAGGTGTCGTTGCAAGACCACAGCAGTCAGGGAATCCCACTGTTATATCAACGAAAGACTGATTCTAGGCCATCAGAAAGAACACCAACTCCATCACTATCATCAACCCTCTCTCAGTCCGCCCTGTCCACCGCTACTTCCACCATATGCAGCTCTCAAGTCCAGCTCACCCTCCCAGACACTATGAGTAGGTCAAGAAAGTACTCAGTCTCTCATCTGCGTACACTGGGTTTGAACGCCCACATTGCCAAACTAATCTCGTTTGAGATGATGCCCTTTCGGTTGGTGGAAAGCACAGCTTTCCGCGAACTCATGGCCTATGCAGTACCACGCTATGACCTACCCAGTCGCCACTTCTTCTCTCGCAAAGCCATCCCAGCCCTCCACCATCATGTGAAAGACCGCATTGTCCATGCACTCAGGCAGTCAGTGAGCGGAAAGGTGCACCTCACAACTGATGCATGGTCCAGTCGGCATGGCCAGGGCCGTTACGTGTCCATCACTGCGCACTGGGTTAATGTGGTGGATGCAGGGTCCACAGGGGACAGCGGTGGTGGGACAGTGCTGCCTAGCCCACGGTATAGGAAACAGTTGGCTGTAGGCGTTCGACCCTCCTCCTCCTCCTCCTCCTCCTCAGAAGCGAAAGCTCGTCCACAGAGCGCAGTCGTACGAGCACTCCATCTGCAGCTGCCACTGTTGCACACGATGTGTCCCCCTATCGAGCAGCTAGTGGAAAGCGTCAGCAGGCTGTGTTGCAGATGATGTGTTTGGGCGACAGACACACCGCCGAGGTGCTGGCCGAGTACTTGAAGCGACAAACTGAGTCATGGCTGGGCAGTGTACATCTTGAGGCAGGCAAGGTAGTTAGTAATAACGGCCGTAATTTTGTGGCAGCCATAGCCCTTTCAAAACTCAGCCACATACCTTGCTTGGCTCACACCTTGAACCTGGTGGTGCAGTGCTTCCTCAAAAATTATCCGGAGTTAACAGCCCTGCTCCAGAAGGTGCGAAGACTGTGCGCGCACATCCGCCGGTCGCCTGTACACTCCGTTCGTATGCAGAAGCTGCAGCGATTGCTCCACCTTCCCAACCACCGCCTCATTATCGACATTGCAACAAGGTGGAACTCCACCCTGCACATGGTGGAGCGGCTGTGCGAGCAGAGGCAGGCCATAATGCATTTGTGGGAGGATACACGGCCAGGCACTTTGAGAGCAGACATGGAGTTGACAGGCGTGCAGTGGTCGAAGCTGAAAGACCTTTGTAAAGTTCTTCAGTGTTTTGAGGATTGCACACGGCTGGTAAGCGCAGACGACGCCATCCTAAGCATGAACATCCCACTTATGCGTCTGCTCATGCAAACTTTGACGCACCTTAAGGAGCAGGCGTCTGCAGCCAATGTTGATGAGGAGGAAGAGGAGGAGGGAATCCTTGATGACATTCAGCCATTGTCTGCTCAGGGACCTCTCCTGGACGAGGTGGAGGAAGAAGAGGAGGAGGAGGAGGATGATGGGGATGATTACTTAGGGGAGGAGGATGCATCTCGTGGGGCAAGTGAAAATGTTGGCGTGGCAAGGTCTGGTACAGGGTTTGTGCGTGACTGGAGGGATGTGGATTTGCCAGAAAGTGCTCCTCCACCCAGCACTCGCAGTGCATCATTGACACTGGGAACATTGGCCCACATGTCAGATTATGCCTTGCGGATCCTAAAAAGGGACCCCCGCATTGCCAAAATGATGAACGATGACGACTACTGGTTGGCCAGCATCCTGGATCCACGCTATAAAGGCAAATTACAAAACATCATGCCACAGGAGAACCTTGACCTAATATTGGCTAATAAACAAGCAACTCTGGTAAATCGGTTGCTTGAGGCATTCCCAGCACACAGCAGCGGTGATGGTTCTCACACGAGCCGTACGGGCCGGGGGCAGCTTGGCAGAGGTGTTCGTGGTGCACACAGCAGAAGTGGCATTGGAGACAGGGGTTTCATGACAATGTTGTGGACTGATTTTTCAAATACCGCTCACACAACTGGTAATACTGCATCGATGGAAAGTGACAGGAGACAGCAGTTGTCAACTATGGTTACAAACTACTTTTCCTCCCATATCGATGTTCTCCCACACAGGTCATTCCCCTTTGACTATTGGGCCTCTAAACTGGACACCTGGCCTGAATTGGCCCAATATGCCTTACAGGAGCTCGCTTGCCCAGCTGCAAGTGTGCTATCGGAAAGAGTCTTCAGTGCAGCTGGATCAACCCTGACAGAAAAAAGGACCCGTCTGTCAACACAAAATGTGGATGATCTAACCTTCATTAAAATGAACCACGCATGGGGTTCCAAGGATTTTGTCCCACCTTCCCCTGATGACACATAGGGTGACAGAAAAATGGCTTGCTTTGGTCCACCTCTTCCTGGTACTTCACCTATTTTGCCTTTTGCATCAGCTGAATGTCCAACATCAACATATGCCACTTTCTAAAACTCCCTAACTGTGCTGCCTCCCCCCCCATGGCCGGGGTCACCACCTACCGCACGACACCGTGCGAGTGCCGTTGCCCTGGACAGGTGGGTAGGCCGACTCTTGGGCGCGGGCACTGGCACAGGGTCCCTCATAGTGCAATCAAGTGTCTCTGACGGTGGTGGTGCACACCCGCCGTCAGACACACCGCTGTACTATGAGGGGCCCAGTGCCAGTACCGACGCCCACGAGTGGGCCCCCCTTGCTTGGGCAGGGCCCCAGCATTTGCAATCTTTACCTCTCCCTGCTCCTCCGCTGTGTAATCTGGGCCGTCAAATCCATACTGTGCCTGACACCGTCTGAGCCTGCCTCCTGAGACATAAATTTTGAATGTGTACGCTATCCATACATGTTATCCGGGGATACGGTACCCTTTCTAACCTTTGTGCAATCACGTGCAATCCATACTGGGCCTAACACCGTCTGAGCCTGCCTCCTGAGACATATATTTTGAATGTGTACGCTATCCATACATGTTATCCGGGGATACGGTACCCTTTCTAACCTTTGTGCAATCACGTGCAATCCATACTGGGCCTGACACCGTCTGAGCCTGCCTCCTGAGACATATATTTTGAATGTGTACGCTATCCATACATGTTATCCGGGGATACGGTACCCTTTCTAACCTTTGTGCAATCACGTGCAATCCATACTGGGCCTGACACCGTCTCAGCCTGCCTCCTGAGACATATATTTTGAATGTGTACGCTATCCATACATGTTATCCAGGGATACAGTACCCTTTCTAACCTTTGTGCAATCACGTGCTATCCATACTGGGCCTAACACCATCTGAGCCTGCCTCCTGAGACATATATTTTGAATGTGTACGCTATCCATACATGTTATCCAGGGATACGGTACCCTTTCTAACCTTTGTGCAATCACGTGCAATCCATACTGGGCCTGACACCGTCTGAGCCTGCCTCCTGATGTATAGACATATATTTTGAATGTGTACGCTATCCATACATGTTATCCAGGGATACAGTACCCTTTCTAACCTTTGTGCAATCACGTGCTATCCATACTGGGCCTAACACCGTCTGAGCCTGCCTCCTGAGACATATATTTTGAATGTGTACGCTATCCATACATGTTATCCGGGGATACGGTACCCTTTCTAACCTTTGTGCAATCACGTGCAATCCATACTGGGCCTAACACCGTCTGAGCCTGCCTCCTGATACATATATTTTGAATGTGTACGCTATCCATACATGTTATCCGGGGATACGGTACCCTTTCTAACCTTTGTGCAATCACGTGCAATCCATACTGGGCCTAACACCGTCTGAGCCTGCCTCCTGAGACATATATTTTGAATGTGTACGCTATCCATACATGTTATCCAGGTATACGGTACCCTTTCTAACCTTTGTGCAATCACGTGCAATCCATACTGGGCCTGACACCGTCTGAGCCTGCCTCCTGAGACATATATTTTGAATGTGTACGCTATCCATACATGTTATCCAGGGATACGGTACCCTTTCTAACCTTTGTGCAATCACGTGCAATCCATACTGGGCGTGAGAACGGCTGGCGAGCTGTTAAGCAAGCTACAGCACCTGTCCAGACAAGTACAGGGATTCCCTAGCGAGGAGACTTATTTGATTGTTTTCAATGTTGGGACAGCAATTTTTGGGGAGCACTATACTCTGGAGAATGATAGATGGGGCCCACCATACACTGGAACATTCCAAAGGTGGACATCAGACACTGGAGCAGCATTTACAGGGCCCATTATACACTAGAGCATTAGAAATTGGGCCCATTATGTTTGGAGCATTATTTGGGCCCATAAGACAGTGGAGCTTCATCCATGGGGACCAACATATACTGTAGCATTATGTGGAGCTCATCATATACTGTTTCAAACATTATATGGGACCAATGATTCTGTATGGAGAAATAGATGGGCCTCGTCATGAGATGTAAAAAGTGAGGTATTTTTCATTGTACTATACCGCTATTTATCTGCCGTATCGGAGCATGATGAGTTGTGGTATGTGTTAAAGGGGCGCTCTTTCGCCCAGGGCACATGAAAACCTGCAGCCAGCCCTCCCCCCCCACAACTTTAGCCAAATAACCCCCATTTTTCAGTGCGTAACTTGTATTATGAAGTTAATTAAGGTTGACAAGCTTAAGTAAGAAGAATTGATGCTTTTGGCATTCAAATGGCAACTGTAGGTGTGTTTCCTGTCCTCCTCTCACTGCCGACTTTTATTCCCCATTGACTTACATTGGGTTTCGTGTTTCGGGACGACCCCGACTTTTCCCTATAATCGGACGATCTTGCTCGACCCGACTTTTGGAAAAGTCGGGTTTCACGAAACGAAACGCGACCCTAAAAAACCAAAAGTCGCTCAACTCTACCAGTGACGTTATAGCGATATTGCTAGCGATATCGCTTAGTGTGACAGGCCCTTTAGACTCCTGGAGTTTTATGAGTCCGTGTTGAGTGCTCATCATTTTGGCCACTCGCGAGGCTGTGACTGGGGTTTTTTGGTGGCCCTCAATGGTTGGTGATATCAAAAAATTTGTGTCTGCATGTGGGATCTGTGCCCATTCTAAAAGCTCTCATTCCCAGACGGCTGGAGAATTGGTACCTCTACCAGTTCCAGATAGACCATGGACTCATCTGTCCATGGATTTTATCACCAACCTCCCTCCTTCCTGAGGTAATACCTTTGTGTGGGTGGTGGTGGACAGGTTCTCTAAACAGGCCCATTTTGTACCCTTATCCGCATTGCCTTCAGCGGAGACCTTGCCCAGACTGTTTGTGCAACATGTGGTGCACCTGCATGGTGTCCCAACGAATGTCGTGTCTGACAGAGGTGTGCAGTTCGTCGCTAAATTCTGGAGGGCGTTTAGTAAGAAATTGGTGATTACTTTGTCATTTTCTTCTGCCTATCACCCTGAATTTAATGTGCAATCGAACATACTAATCAGTCCCTGGAGCAAATTATCCGGTACTTGGTGTGATGCTTTACCTTTGGCTGAGTTTGCTTTCAATAGGTGTGTGAGTCAGTCCACTGGTATGTTTCTCTCTCTTGTTAACTATGGGTTCTGTCCGCATTTTGGGGAGTTTTCTCATCTGGACTCCGGTTGCCCTGGGGCTGAGAGTACTGTACAGCATCTAAAGATGCTGTGGGCTGAGGTTCGTCATAACATCTCCAAGGCTCAGGGGAGATACAAGTTTTTTGCAGACAAGAAAAGGGTCTCAGGTCCTACATTCCAGGTAGGGGAGAAGGTATGGTTGTCCACTTGTAATATAAAACTCAAGGTCCCATCAGCCAAGTTGGGTCCGAAGTTCATTGGCCCGTATGAGATCGTGGAGATTATTAATCCAGTGGCTTGTAGATTACATCTTCCGGTTTCATTGAAAATTTCCAATGTGTTCCACAAGTCCCTCTTGAAGCCCTTGGGAGCCGTTGAGGAAAGTTCCTTGTCCGACGTTCCTCCAGTATTGGTGGCGGGTCACATGGAATACAAGGTGTGATGCATTATAGATTCCCAGTCAGTGCGCCGTACACTGCAGTATTTGGTACACTGGAAGGTGTATGGTCCAGAGGATCGGTCATGAGTCCCAGCCCAGTCAGTGCATGCCAATCGCCTGGTCTGGGCATTTCATGCCCAGCATCCTGAGAAGTCTGGGGTCCAGTGGCCCCCCATTGAGAGGAGGGTACTGTCATAGTTTGCTCAGGAGTTCTTTGACAGTGCTTCTAGGGTTAACACCATGTGGCCTCTCTTTGGTTGGGGGGAGGGCTATATTTACCCGCTCCTGAGCTGTGCCCGTTGTCAGTTATACATCCAACCTTGGCTGAGCAGCTGACCCTGTGAATACCTGTGTGTATTGCTTATATCTGTTTGCGTGCTTGTGTATGACCTGGTCTGCTCCCCATTTTGCATTTTTCTCCTGATTCAGTACTTCTCGTTATACTCCTGGTTTTGATCTCTGCTTTATCCCCCGACTGTCTGCTTGTTAGTCCCTCTGGTACCTCGTATCTCTCTCTGGCTACTGCCCCAGGTAGTCTCTTACTATTTGTCTGTCCCCTTGGCTACCGCGCTGTCCTCTGGTCTGACCTCGGCTCGCCTGATACTTCTCTCGGCTTCACTGGCTCCTGTCATCATCACTGAGAGTTCAGGACCTAGCCCCGTCTCCAAATCACACCCATGGTGGTCAGGTGCTGCCGGTCCTATTCACCTGCAGGCGTGCTCACAGCATCATCCCACGTTACAGAAGAAGTTTCCGGCTTTCCCAGCACATCCCTGGACACTTGTACAGTCTCAGGGGGTAAGTCTGTCTCGGTGTCCGTCACATAAACAAGCATGATGCATTTTGGAAACGAGTCCTGTGGACCGATGAGCTTAAAAAAGAACTCTTTGGCCACGATGATCAAAAGCATGTGTGGAGAAAAAAGGGCACAGAATTTCAGGAAAAAAACATCCCACCAACCATAAAGCATGGGAGTGGATCAATCATGCTTTGGGTTTGTGTTGCAGACAATGGCACAGGGAACATTTCACAGGTAGAGGAAAGAATGAATTCAATGAAATTTCAACAAATTCTTGATTCAAACATGACATCATATGTAAAAAAAACAGGTTAAAGAGAAGATGGTTTCTACAAATGGATAATGATCTTAAACATATGTCAAAATCCACAATAGACTACTTCAATAAGTGCAAGTTGAAGGTTTTACAATGGACCTCACAGTCCCCTGATCTGAACATCATTAAAAATCTGTGGCTAAACCTCAAAACAGCAGCGCACATAAGGCAACTCAAGAATGTCACAGAACTGGAAGAATATTCCAAGGACGAATTGATGATAATCCCTCAAAAAAGAATTGAAAGACGCTTGGCTGGTTACAAAAAGCATTTTGCAAGCTGTGATACTTGCAAAAGGGGGTGCTACTAGGTACTAACCATGTAGGGTGCCCAAACTTTTGCATCCTTTACTTTTTTAATTGTTTAAATGTAAAAGATGAATATATATTTTTGCCTAAAATACAATGGAAATGTGTCATCTTTGACTGTGGGCCCTTTAGAATTAATTTAATCTTTAACTTGTTTAACTATAGCAGTAATTTTTACCTGGGTGGGCAAAGTTTTTCATGCCACTGTATACTCAGTTATTGTGCATGTTACTTTAAGATGTTTGATTAAACACTTCATACACTATAGAGTTCACAGTGAAAGGTTGTTATGCTACAAAAGGGTGGGAGGCGTAAAGGTTATAAAAGCGTCAGTTACTGAGCTAATGCGTAGCACGTCAGTGAGTAACATGTAGAGCAGCAAGGAACAGGCTTCAAAAGTGAGTGAAAAGACAGCAGATACAGTGCTCAACATAAATGAGTACACCCCCTTTGAAAATAAGGATTTTAATCAATATCTCACTGAACACAGGAACTAATTCCCAAATTTTGTTAAGACTGAGTTTCATAGAACTTTGTTTAACCCATAAGATGAAAGTAAGTTTAATAATCAAACTTTCATTACGAAGAGGAATGGGAAGAGATTCTAGAGTCTCCAATCCAAGTGTCCCCATCTATTAATAATAGAATGACCCAATTATATATAATATATCAATCATACTTAACTCTGGTACGGCTCTTTAAGATGGGTTGATTCCAAACATCAGAATGTTTTATTTTATTCATATGATATGGGGATGCCCTATTATCCTTCTCTAACGGAAAGAAGTGACATAATTGTTGACATCCCTGGCACAAACTCACGTTCCTCTTGATCCGCTGATTTGTTTGTTTGGGGTGTTGGATGAGGAGACTTGGGGACATTATGTTGGGATTTTCCTACGGGAGACGCTTTTCATGGCCTGGAAGGTATTGGCACTACGCTAGATAGGGGGCTCACATCCCTCTCTTAGAGCCTGGATTGAATTGTTGAACTTGGTTATTCCATATGAGCGCACACTATATCAAAATAAGGGATGTCCGGGAAAATTTTATAAAATTTGGGACAGGTGGAACTCTTCTCATCTTACTCTACGAATGCGTAGTGACTCGACATCACCGTAAGATGTTAAGTTTTACATTTTGGGGCATCACATAGGGATTAATACAGTGCAAAGTGTTAGGCGGCGAGATAGTAGTTGTTGTAGTTGTAGTTTAGGGAACTCAAATGAGTCATGGATCACCGAACATGTATAAGATTGAATGATACTCAATATTCCTTGTTCAATTGTTAACTGGTTTATTGCTTATGTAATAACACAAAACTTGTATAATCTTAGTATATTGTGCAAAACTTATTGTCCTTCTGCAAATGCTCTGCAAGATATACAACTGTATACATTCTTTTCTTTGCATTTAGTATATACAAGTGTGTACATTTCATTTTGTGATTATTAAACAAATTTTAAAAAAAACTTTTGTTGGAAAAATGTTTCAGTTTTACTCAAATAAGTAGATGCAAAACTTAATACACCCGATATCAAAAACTGCAAAATCTGGTATTTTGTAAGTCCTCCGTGATTTTTAAGGACAGCACCAAGTCTTCTAGGCATCTAATTAACAAATTGGCAAAATCTATCTTTGTCCATTCATCAAGAACAACATCTTTTATAGCCTAGATGCTGGAAGGAGAATGAATTTCAACTTTTCTCTTCAAAATTCCCTAAAGGTGTTCTATTGGGTTTCAGATCAGGTAACATATATTTTACTTGGTCACTGAATCACTTTTGCCCTGTTCAGAAATGCAGCATTACCCTTAGATGTGTGTTTTGGATCATAAGGAGTTTGTATGTTCTCCCCGTGTTTGTTTGTGTGGGTTTCCTCCGGTTTTCTCCCACATTCCAAAGACATACTGATAGGGAATCTAGATTATGAGCCCAAAAAGGGACAGTGATTATAATGTATATAAAGCGACGTGGAATTAATGGCGCTATATAAATAAGTAAAATAAATAAAAATAAATAAATTGTCATATTAGAAAAGTGCATCTCTACTATGAATAATCAGATTTACCTATTGCTCAGTTCTTATTAATTAGAATTCTGTAGTCTGGACTTTAGCTTTGCTGCTCCTAAAACTTTCACTGAGGTGTACAAAGATTTTATAACATGATCTTGAATGAATATTTTAGAAAAATTATTTATGTGGAAATGGAAACTAAAAAATCTTGTTTGCAATCAATGGCCCCCATTTCTGGGAGTATTCTGTAATATGGTATCCCAAACATGTTAATTCTGAAAGGAAACTAATTTTTTTTGACAAATCTGTTGGGTTGTACTCATTTATGCTGAGCACTATGCATTTGAGAAAGTGTAGTACATAAATGCAAGCTTATTCAAAGAGAAATACGGTACTCGCCCTGATCTCCAGCTGCACCCAGCTGTGTAGGATGCGGAGGAGCCAATGTGGAAATACACAGGAAGATGATGAAACAAATGATTGGAGTGATGTTGCATTACATGTAGTAAAAATTTGCAAGGTAAACTGAAATTCCGGAGGCCCACTGAGGTATAGCAACCCTGTATTAAGAACAATGAACACTTGGGGAAAGGTCAACCTTCCAATTTTAATTGCAGATCCAAATGACTTGTCTGGAATATTCTGCATAGTACTCCTTAGTTATTCCAAGTATTGCCTGACTGTGCTACTGTTATTTAAATGTGCATTAAGAAATGTGCCTCTGTCCTAATCATATGTTTAACCACCATCATCTGTTGCTGTAAAGTAATGCTATGTCTGTTTACACCGATGCTTCCACTCCTGTTTCTGTCTACATTACCACCTTGGCTTATGCCACTACCATCCAACCATTAGGGAATCGTAATTAACGGAATCACCACCCCCATTCATCCCGCCATTTTGCCCACCCCTGGTAGTGTGCACCACGCCTTGCGCATTGTCACTGCATGACAGAAGGGATCCGATCATACACTTGTACTGGGTGCCCTGTGCACTGGACAGCTCAGAACACTGAAATTCTTATGATGCTTAGATTCTTGCATGCAATGAAAACATGATGTTTCATCTTTGACAGACCGTTTTGAATCTCAACTGCCAGACTGTGAAAACATAACAGCAAAATACCAATTTCACCCCTTCCCATAATAACCATAAAAGACAAATACATTATCATGTTGGGTGGGTTTCGGTCACAACTTTATTATAAAACGTATGTGAGAGTCATTATCATTCAACACAACTGGCCAGAAAGGATATGCCGACACCGCTCCTGGTGTGGAATTCCACGCTAAACCCGGATTATCATCATTTTGAAGGCTGCTGTGACTTGTTACAAATAAAATTCTGAAGGAACTGTTAACAAATAGCAAGGAAAAAACACTATTAACAAGCAGATTGTAACAAGTATGTCATGTCTTCCTGGGAGAACTGGAGTTAGGCGATCTTTGCATAATGTAAATTGCAGATCTTCCATTTAGCTTGTGTGTTTTGTTCCTCACATTAAATGGACTTATTTAAAATTTTCCTTTGTTGCTGAAGAGGTTATTGACTTTTTGTATGTTGGTCAGAGACATGCAGCTCCATCTCATAGCTGTTCCTGATCTGTTCATTTTATCTCTCTAAAAAACCTGGCCAGACCTTTTCTTCCTTCCCTGTGAAAGTTTTGCTTCCCGGCTTGCTGGAGTTGGAGTAAGTAGTTGCTGCTGGAGATTGTTGTCTGCTGTTTTTGGGGGGTATGTTTTCTCCATTATTCTATTCCCATTTGGTTTGTACTTTCCTATCCTTCCCTTGATTCCTCTCTATGCTGGGTGAGTGTTTTGGTATGTAAGTTGTTTTTCGTTTTCTCTGTTTGTCTTATGTGTATATACACTAACATATCTGTCCCAGGCCTCCTGGGGAAGATGAGGGGACCGCTTAGCACATTAAAAGTAGCATAGTATGGTCAGAGACTCGGGCCACTCTACCTTTAAGACTACCCCCAGGACAGGGATATTTAGGGTTCCAGTTCCAGGGACAGTTTGAGGCCCCCCTTCGTTACCGAAGACCGTCACAGCATGACACAGACATGATGTAATGAAACATTAAAACTGGGATGGAGGGAAGGAAATGCTAACAGATCTCATCTACTGGGGAAGAATATGGATCCTGGATATCAAGACTATAAACCCAGGAGGTAGTACCAAAGCTATTGGCCAGGCAACTGAACAAATAGAACAGGAAGGTGGCCATTAGAAGCAGGAAAGGGACATGTTTCAGAGAATAGCAAACTTTAATAGCTGGAGAGACTATTGACAAATATCTATCTTTCAGCGACTGTTTAGCACAGCAGATTGCACAATGTAAACGCACCTTAAGGTTTGTAATTTGATTGAAAACTTGATCAATGACCAATGACCATACCCAGAGATTTATGGTGAATGACTGCTACTCTGAATGGTCTCTGGCTGTAAAAGGTGTGCCCCAAGTTTCAGTGCTGGGTCTTCTATTATTATTTAACTTATTTATTAATGATACACAAGACAGGATTAATAGTGGTGTTTGTATTTTTGCACATGACGCCAAACTATGTATGATAGTCCAGTTTGTGGCAGATGTCCATAAGTTACAAGATGACTTGTTTGTGCATACACTTGACAGATACGTTTCAATGTGGCTAAATGTAGAGTTATGCATCTGGGCAATAATAACCTATAGACAACATATGTTCTTGGGGGTGTAAAACTAGGAGAGTGTCTCATAGGCCGAGGTCACACTTGCGAGCGCATTGAGTGTGTGGCTGCATGTCTTTCTATGCATTTGAACGCTCCTGTTCGAACCGCCGACGGCAGAGCCGAGCATTGAGACGAGAGACTCGCGCGGGTTTTTTGCATTGCACTCTCAACTGTGATCCTGGCCATAGAGAAGGATCTGTGTTTACTTGTAGACCACAGACTAAATAAAAGCAATATCAATCAGCTGCTTCACAAGCCAGCAGAATGTTGTCATGTGTTAAAAGAGGCATGGACTCACAGGACAGAGTGGTAATACAACTACTTTACAAAGTGTTAGTGCGACCTCATCTGGAATATGCAATTTTTTTGCCCTGCGGTTGGCAAAGTATCTGTCCACCTTTCTTACAAACTGCATGTCTGTTATGCATTGTAATGTCTGGTTTATGTGCAGTTATTCCTCCATATGGCTTGTGTATCTTTACTTTTCATTGTACTCTTTCTTTCGCATTGCTGGAGCTGTCTGTACATAACATTTACCGTATTTGCAGTCTCAGCATGGGTGATGTATGTCTTCTTTTGTGCATATGTGTACTTTTCATTCCTACTTCTGTTTGTTCATTTCTGTGTTCCTTTTCTGCCTACACTAGTCCTCTTATCAGCGAGAAAACTTATTTACAATAGTTTTTCCTCCTTTTAGAACTGTTGTTAAATGTTCTGATTTTTCAATGTATTTTAGAGGCACAATATTACATGTTCACAGTGACTTCAATCCTTGTTACTATACCCTGGAAACATTACATTGGTGTTTGCACGTTGCAAAGTCAAACTATAATACATACAATCCTAAGGGCAATGGGCATTTTCAGAGAATCCTTTATCTCAATTAATATTCCTAACATATATTCCTAACATTAACGGTCACTCTTCAACTGGTCTGCCATTGGTGTAGCAATAGTGACTACCTGTAGTAGTGTACAAAATAATAGCAGTGTGTTCAAAACCATGAGTTAATCACTAGTGATGAGCGAGTATACTTGTTGCTCAGGTTTCCCTGAGCATGCTCAGGTGATCTCTGAGTATTTGGCGAGCTCAGAGACCTAGCGTTTGTCGATGCAGCTGCATGATTTGCGGCTGCTAGACAGGCTGAATACATGTGTGGAATTCCTAACAAACAGGCAATCCCTACATGTATTCAGCCTGTCTAGCAGCCGCAAATCATGCAGTTGCATCGACAAGCACTAAATCTCCGAGCACGCCAAAATTCTCGGAAATCACCCGAGCATGCTTGGGAAAACCCGAGCAACGAGTATACTTGCTCATCACTATTAATCACAAAATCTTCATACTAGTTTTTATTTCCAGCATTGGGAACATTGCACACTGTTTTCTAATTCAAAGCATGAATATGTATGTAATTTTTAACTAATTTACAGAAAATAGCAAAAAATGAACATTGGGCTGTTCTAAAAAAAATAGCAGTGTCTTCATTTGTCTTTACACACTCACAATATGTCCTATTTTCATGACTATTTAGCATTCCTGTGAAGCACTAACCTAACATTTAGTTGTATATCCACTGTTTTTTTTAGAACTTCTTCACATCTATGTTGCATAGTCAACCAACTTCTGGCACCTGTCAACTGAGAATGCTTTGACTACATCCCACAATTTTTCGGCATTTGTTGGCTTTGCCTCAGAAACAGCATTTTTTATTTCACCCCACAAGTGTTCTATCGGATTAAGGTCTAGGGATTGGGCTGGCCACTCCATAACTTCAATTTTGTTGTACAAAGATTGTACTTGTTCAGTGATGTGTTTAGAGTCGTTGTCTTGTTGAAACACTCATTTGAAAGGCATATCGTCTTCAGCGTAAGGCAACATAATCTCTTCAAATATTTTATTACATGCAAACTGGTCAATGATCCTTGGCATTTGGTAAATAGGTCCGACACCATAGTAAGACTCTGTCTTCAGAGTGTACTGTGGCTTGAATGCAGAGTTTGAGGGTCGTCTTACGAACTGTCTGCTGCCCCTGGACCCAAAAAGAACAATTTTCATCAGTCCACAAAATGTTTCGCCATTTCTCTTTAGGTCAGTTTAGGCAAATTGTATCCACTTTAGTTCATGTTTTTTTTTTTTAACAGTAGGACTTTGTGGGGACTTCTTGCCAACAGATTAGCTTCACACAGGCGTCTTCTTTCTGTCACAGTACTCACAGGTAACTTGAGACTGTCTTTGATCATCCTGGAGCTGATCATTGGCTGAGCCTTTACCATTCTGGCTATCCTTCCATCCATTCTAATGGTAGTCTTCCATTTTCTTCCACGTCTCTCTGGTTTGGTTTTCCATTTTACAGCAGATCATTTTAGCTGCACAGCTTATCTTTGTCTGCACGTCTTTATAAGTTTTATCCTCTCCAAACAACTTTTTAATCAAAGTACACTGTTCTTCTGAACAATGTCTCAAATGACCCATATTTATCAGGCTTTCAAGGAGAAATGCATGTACAACGTGTCCTGGCTTCACCCATAAATAAGGGCTACCTGATTCACACCTGGTTCTTCACAGAAAGATTGACCTCACTAGTTGAACTCCACACTGCTAATATTTTGAACACCCCCCTTCAATCAATTATTCTAATACACAGACTCAAAAACCTGCAGATCATGAATGTGGAGTCTGTTGGTTTTCTTAGAATCTACTGCACCAACTGGTAAATTGTTTGACATGTGATAATAAAATTTATGCTATAAACAGTGATTAATCTTGTTAGTCAGATTGGACTGCTGTTATTTTGAACACTACTGTACATGCTCAGGTATCAATTGAGCCCATGGATAAATCTAAATAATAAATAGTTTTAAAAAAGGGCCTTTTCTTTTAAAGAAACAGTCAATAAGGAGTTCTATCATAGCCTATATAAAATCAGAACCAGGAAATGCAGCGGCCAATAACAAGAGCGGGAAAGGGGTTGGGTATAGTCCTAATAGTCTTCATGGTCACATACCCATCTTTTCAGGGCAATTGGAAAAATTCAATAAAGCTGTAGAATTTGAGTTTGAGAAGATTTTTTCATTTCTTGTAGCATACTGTAATTACATTTTCACTCAGGTCAATGACTGGAAGAATAGATATTCATATGAAAGTCCATTCCCAATCATTGACTATGTAAACAAGCCCAGCGAATGCTTATTTGTTGAATGATGATATTGTTTATGCAGAAAAAACTTGATTGTTCTCAGGATTTCCCCTTGTGTGAACAGAGATGTCCTGCTGACAATGATGCCAACTGAATGGGAATGAACATTGCAGTAACAATCAATAGTCTCCACAAGGTTTGCAAATTCACGATGATTGCCACGTGTGAAAGGACCACTTGTCTACTTAATATATCACCAATTGGCATTCATTTGACCAGTTTTAACAGTTTAACTGTCCATGTAAAAATACCCTAAAGCAGGGGTCCCCAACCTGTACCTCGGGAGCTACATGTGGCTCACGGTCCCATGAATTGTGGCTCGCGACTGTCTGCCCGCTTGGTGAATTAGGTCCAGGTCTAGCAAACAACTATGATGAGTACATCTCAAAATGGTGAATTTTGTGAGTAATTCTGCACAGAAGAGCAGATCTAGATGCACATTTAATGGTCTTATGGGTTTAGAGGGGTTTAGAGATGTTTTAGGTGTGGTACGCTGGAGGATGGTACTACCTGTTAGAGGAGGTGCTCAAAGCTGGATGTGACAATGTGTTGGGAGTCCTTGATGTGAGAATACTGAAAGGGGCATTGTGGGAACAACCCCTGGATCTCAGTGTACTGCTTTGGAGTGATTTCTGTGGAAAAGCTTTAGTCATCATTATACCTGTAATTGGGGCTTTGGTTGACACTACTTTGAAGGGGGTGGGAGCTGGATGTGGCTCGCGACCCTCTCTCAGGGCTGAATGTGGCTCGCGACCCTCTCTGTAAGCTGAATGTGGCTCGCAATGTCAGAAAGGTTGGGGACCACTGCCCTAAAGCAATGTAATAGAATGTGTCATGATTCCATTACTCACAGTGTCCTAAGGATGCTGTGAGCGACAGCTCAGCTGCCCTATGGGATCAGTGGCGTGCTGAGCTTTACACTTACTCACTTTTAGGCTAGCAGGGGGACCCTCCTTCAACCATTGCAACTGTAGCAGGGAGTCATCTATCTACCTCTGCTGCTTACACTGTGGGGGAGGGGGGTGCATGCGTTATGGATGATTGTGCTGTACACCTGGGGAGAAGAGGACACAAACAAAGCTAACACTGATTGGCTGCACCACACTCCCTGCTTGTTCAAAGAGCAGTGACTTAAAAGCCATCAGGGCACAACAGCGCTCATGTTACTTACAAATTATGAGCCGCAGTCTACAGCAGGCGAGCATGTCAGCTGTGTTATCAGTGACACCCGCTCTGCTCTCTGACTAGCTGTGAGAGGAGCCATGAGTAGTGGTGATGTACACGCTGGGAGGATGTCCTGCTCGTGGCTCCTCTGAGATAGTCAGAGAGCAGTGCAGGTGTCACTGATAACACAGTTGACACTCTCGCCTGCTGCAGACTGCGGTGCACTATTTGTAAGTAACAGAGCGCTCTTGCGTTCTGATGACTTTTTCTGTCACTGCTCTGCCCTATAAGACAACGGGGGAGAGCGATCGGTATGCACATTGCTTGCACATGTGACTTTTGTTCACTGTGCCAGACGATGTCATTGCCTGGGCCCACCGGAAAATCCTCCGGTCCTCCGGTGGGCCAGTCCAACCCTGCATACAGCTACAAATCTTAATTGAATCTGAACTATTTCTGCTAATGAACTAACATCCAAGAACCAGAGCCATGTAGGAGCCGGATATGGTAGCACAAGTTTCATGGTGTACAAAGTATATAAAAAGTTACATCAATTTTCAGTGATGAAGGTTATTTATATAAAAACAGAAAAGTATTTTAATATGTAGTGCATATCTACAATGTTGAAGCAGGAAGCATGATAGTTATCATAATCTTCTTTTGTACATCTACCAAAATGAGTAATTAGAACCACGGATTTTTACCATGTGCTCATTGCAGTACATGAGTATTTCTATAATCAGAATGTATATTTTTAAATCCAAATGTTTCAACTGGTTAGTCAAAGAAGAAAAAGAACAGGATTTCCTTACATCATATGTCTTTTAAGTATATGTTAACACCTTCTGGAAAGGAAAACATCTCATAAGAGGTTGTTCCCTGGAATGTGGCTACATTTAACAAGAACTAGAAATGTTTTGGACATTATATCAATTTATTTTTTTAATTTCTGTACAAATTAGTAGGGGACAAAGCAGAGGGTTATTAGAATTTATTGCTTTTTTTTCTTAAAGGGAATCTGTCATCTATTTTTAGCCCTATGAGCTGCGGCCACCGCCATCAGGGGCTTATCTACAGCATTCTGCAATGCTGTAGATAAGCCCCCGATGTAACCTGAAAGATAAGAAAAATGAGTTAGATTATACTCACTGGGGGGCGCGGTCCGATCCAATGAGTGACGCGGTCTGGTGCGTCGCCTCTCATCTTCTAGCGATGACGTCCTCCTTACTTCTGCCGCAGCTCCTGCGCAGGCGTACTTAATCTGCCCTGTTGAGAGCAGAGTAAAGTACTGCAGTGCGCAGGAGCCCGGAAAGGTCAGAGAGGTCCGGCGCTTGTGCACTGCAGTACTTTACTCTTCCCTCAACAGGGCACCATTGTGAAACAGATAGACACTGACTCCCGAACCCTTAATACATACAGTTGTGGCCAAAAGTATTGACACCCCTGCAATTCTGTCAGATAATACTCAGTTTCTTCCTGAAAATGATTGCAAACACAAATTCTTTGGTATTATTATCTTCATTTAATTTGTCTTAAATGAAAAAACACAAAAAGAATTGTCCTAAAGCCAAATTGGATATAATTCCACACCAAACATAAAAAAGAGGGTGGACAAAATTATTGGCACTGTTCGAAAAATCATGTGATGCTTCTCTAATTTGTGTAATTAACAGCACCTGTAACTTACCTGTGGCACCTAACAGGTGTTGGCAATAACTAAATCACACTTGCAGCCAGTTGACATGGATTAAAGCTGACTCAACCTCTGTCATGTGTCCTTGTGTGTACCACATTGAGCATGGAGAAAAGAAAGAAGACCAAAGAACTGTCTGAGGACTTGAGAAACCATATTGTGAGGAAGCATGAGCAATCTCAAGGCTACAAGTCCATCTCCAAAGATCTGAATGTTCATGTGTCTACCGTGCACAGTGTCATCAAGAAGTTTAAAGCCCATGGCACTGTGGCTAACCTCCCTAGATGTAGACGGAAAAGAAAAATTGACAAGAGATTTCAACGCAAGATTGTGCGGATGTTGGATAAAGAACCTCGACTAACATCCAAACGAGTTCAAGCTGCCCTTGCAGTCCGAGGGTACAGCAGTGTCAACCCATACTATCCGTCGGCGTCTGAATGAAAAGGGACTGTATGGTAGGAGACCCAGGAAGACCCCACTTCTTACCCCGAGACATAAAAAAGCCAGGCTGGAGTTTGCCAAAACTTACCTGAAAAAGCCTAAAACATTTTGGAAGAATGTTCTCTGGTCAGATGAGACAAAAGTAGAGCTTTTTGGGCAAAGGCATCAACATAGAGTTTACAGGAGAAAAAAAGAGGCATTCAAAGAAAAGAACACGGTCCCTACAGTCAAACATGGCGGAGGTTCCCTGATGTTTTGGGGTTGCTTTGCTGCCTCTGGCACTGGACTGCTTGACCGTGTGCATGGCATTATGAAGTCTGAAGACTACCAACAAATTTTCCCAGTGTGAGAAAGCTGGGTCTCCCTCAGAGGTCATAGGTCTTCCAGCAGGACAATGACCCAAAACACAATTAAAAAAGTAATAGATTAGTTTAAGATTAACACACTGGCGCCAGTCCACTTGGACAGAGAAGGAAGGTCCACTATTCCCAGATGCAGCTGGTGAATAACAGGCTCTGTGCTGGTGCCTGTTTAAAAGAGCTAAAGCTGATAAGAAAAGAAATACACCGCGCTATACTGGGAACTGAAAAAATAATATAACTGAGTACTTACTTGCTGGTGTGTGAAAAAATCACGTGGTGGTGGATGTATAGCAGTGTTCTGAGACTATTCACCTTGTCATAGATGTATATTGCCTTGCATTTGGATGCCAAAACTGCTGAGTAGATAATATAGGGTTAAATGGGGGTGAGCCCATTAGTGTGTTTCAGAGGGAAAAAAAAAAAAATAAAATATGAACTAATCTTGATTTACTCACTTAAGGAAATCAGAACCATACAAAATACATGCTGTAAATGTAGCCATTGCCAGGTATTAAGATTGGAATGTTGCAGCCTGTTTCTGATGCAAAAAAATATAATAGTTGAAAAATAAAATGAAACACAAAAAAAAAAAGAGGGGGATAAATAGATGTTTGAGATGATAACTGAATGCTGACCTTACTGCATGCCAATTTCAACAGGCGAGGTCAGAATGATTAATCCTGTGCAAAACAAATTATGGCACAGTTCCTGCAAAGTGAATGAGCGTTAGTGACAGCTTGTGCCCACTAGTGGAACGAGGTGCTTGATTCTGGTGCACTTACTTGCAGGGCCAGTGCTCAGTGAGGCAGGCTTGGGTGCTCAGCGTGGGGGCTGGGGCTGCTGCTGCTAATCCGTATGGACGTGGAGACCGCCGCTGCCTCGCGCACTCCGGCCGAGAGCAACGCTGAGGGACTCGGCGTGTGATGGGGCAGGGCTAGCGTGACGTCACACTGGGGGGTAAGACGGTGGCTCAAAGGCAGCACAATACCGACATGTTTCGAGAGATAGCTACTCTCTTCATCAGGGTTGTGCCTCTTAGGGTGTGGGCAGACGCTGCGGAATCCGCTGCGGATTAATCCACACGGATTTTGCAAAAACCGCAGATAAACCGCAGGTCAAAAGACCTGCGGATTATCTGCGGTTTTGCCTGCGGTTTGGTCCTGCGGATTCACTATCTCCACAATGGTGGAGATAGGAACCCACTGTGGATTCCGCAGAAAGAATTGACATGTCACTTCTTTCTGCGGTTTCAAAACCGCAGCAAATCCGCGCGGATTTTTCCGCAACGTCTACACAGCGTTTTTTTTTTACCATTCACTTGAATGGTACTGTACACCGCAGCTAAAACTGCTGCGGGTCCGCAGCAGCCGGAAACGCAGCGGAATCCGCAGCGTGTGCACATACCCTTAGTGTGCAGACCGTCAATTTATAGCAGACTGAGCCTGAATTAAGTGATCACATGACCCAAATGCCTGATTGAGCGACTTAATTAGATGTAGTACAAAGTACTGGTGTGTCTACATGTAACTAAATGATTGCGGGACCCTATCATTACCAATGTGCTACAGAGATGGGTTAAATTTTAGCCCTATTTGGTCCAAAAATTCCTTATGAGAATTAAAAAGTGAAAAAATGAAAAATAAAAATTAAAATAAAAATCAAAATAAAACCTAACCTTTATCTACATAAATGTATAAAAAGTGTTATTAAAATTGTGTATAAAAAATCAGTTTAAAAAATGACAATGAAAATGTGCCAAAGCCCAAAATCTACCGATGAGGTGCCTCTTTAGATGTTTGTTTCATTATACTCGAAGGGTTCATAGGCTTACATGACGGCCAAATAAATGCACGATATTGGGGTCTTATTCAGCATAATGGCATGATTATGATTAGTACCATATCCTCCTACTAAATTGATTCCAATAAATGAGATATACTTAGGTGATAAGCAAGAACAGGAATTAAAACCTTTTTTTTTTTTTTTTGTTTTAACACCTAAGTATATCTCATATATTGTCATTTTTTAAACTGACTGGAGACTTCTAAGGTGGCCAGCAATGAGTCCAGACCTGAATCCCATAGAACACCTGTGGAGAGATCTAAAAATGGCAGTTTGGAGAAGGCACCCTTCAAATATCAGGGACCTGGAGCAGTTTGCCAAAGAAGAATGGTATAAAATTCCAGCAGAGCATTGTAAGAAACTCATTGATGGTTACCGGAAGCAGTTGGTCGCAGTTATTTTGGCTAAAGGTTGTGCAGCCAAGTATTAGGCTGAGGGTGCCAATACTTTTGTCTGGCCCATTTTTGGAGTTTTGTGTGAAATGATCAATGTTTTACTTTTTGCTTCATTCTCTTTTGTGTTTTTTCATTTAAGACAAATTAAATGAAGATAATAATACCAAAGAATTTGTGTTTGCATTCATTTTCAGGAAGAAACGGAGTATTAGCTGACAGAATTGCAGGGGTGTCAATACTTTTGGCCACAACTGTATACATTAATGAGCATAAGGCTAACAATTTTTGAACATTTGACTTTCAGACTCCATATCTCATCATCCAATACAGCGTCAAACTTGAGACTACCATCATTTTATAGAAAATCATCTTGGCTATCTCATACATAAATTTGATTTGCAACTATTTAGCATATGATTAGTTATGCAGATTCTTGTCATGTCACTGCATTGTTACTGTTTTGCGCCTAGTGATGCAAAAATCTTTTTCTTCCTGTATACTACAAATTACAACCTGTTCTCACATTCCCTAATAGCTCAGAGAGTTAGTAGATTGATTTCCAAGTGAAATGTCACTAGTCTAAATCAAAGAGCAGCGATGAAGCAGATTTCCCAAGAAAAGAGAAACAGCATAATTCAGCTCATCGATAGCGGTTTCTCGGCCAAGAAAATTGCCAAACTGCATCATGTGAATGCCAAGACAGTTGGAAGAATATGAAATTAAATCCGTCCATCCATTCAAAAGTGGACATCCAAGCAAAATAGCAGAGTCAACAAGTCAGCTAAACACGTGGTCTATTAGTTCTGGCAAGACAAACATGGCAGTGGAGGTGGCTTGTATGCTTTGTAATAGTGAGATCACAGACATCCATGCAAGCACTGTGCAATGCACATTAGACAAGTCTGGAATGACAGCCTGAAAAATGAAGAAGTGAAGTGATGAAGAAGCCTCAACTACAATATCGTCATCTGAAGCGTGAGCTCAAGTTTGCAGAAAAGTACAAAAAGTAGACCGTAGAAGACTGAAATTGGGTGATTTGGAGCAATGAGATGAAAGCCAATAGATTAGGTTCTGATAGGTGCAAATGGGTCTGGAAGAAATAATGGAAAAAAGAGCTAACGGATTGAGAAGTTGAAGGATCTCTTAAGTTCAGTGGAAGAAAGCTGATGATATGGAGTTCTTTCTTTCTAGCCTGATGAAGAGACCTGAGTAGTCTCGAAAGCTTGCAATGTGTTACCATCTTTTCAGTTAGCCATTAAAAGGTATCAACTACTGAGGACTCTCAATCCTGAATATTTTTCTTGGCCAAAGGCAGTGGATATTTGACCAGGATCAATGGTGGTGTCAATTAGAGATAAACCAATTTGTTGGGGTCCCTCCTTATTCGGCAAGCTTTAGCGCTTACCAAATAAGATGCAGAGGGAACCCGGCTACCTGGATTGCTCCTGCTGATCAGCTGTCCGGCACCGCAGCTGAATGTGTCGCGGCTGTTTAACATGCATTTCACAGTCCAACAAACAGACTCTCCATGTGTTGTGACTGTGAAACAGCCATGACACATGCAGCTGCAACGCTCGACAGCTGATCAGCAGGAGCGATCCAGTGCATGGGTTCCCTCTGCAGCTTATTCGGTAAGAGTTATAAGGGCCTGTCACACTAAGCGATATCGCTAGCAATATCGCTGTAACTTGTGACGTTATAGCGATATTGCTAGCGATATCGCTGTGTGTGATACTTACCTACAACCCGCTCCCCCGCTGGTTATCGCTGATCGCGCGAGAACAGGCAGGACTGTTTCTCGTCGTCTGCTTCCTGCGGCGCTTCCTGCTGTGACGACGAGCGACGCGTGGAGCCGGGCGGGAGGACGCAGGATCACCTGGTGTGACAGGTAAGTAGCGACCCCCGTCCCCAGCGATGTCGCTGGTAAGATCTGCCTGTGTGGCAGCTCACTAGCGACCACTTAGCGACGTACCAGCGATCCTGACCACGTCACATCACTGGTCGGGATCGCTGGTACATCGCTAAGTGTGACAGTACCTATACTGTAGCTTGCCAAATAAGGAGAGACCACAGCAAATTCTCTCATCTCTAGTCTCAATGCTGAGCTGTATGTGAGTATCCTACTAGACGAGTTAGTTCATACACTTGAGTACTATGGATTTGAAAAGGACAACACAGTGTTCCAGCAGGACAACGACCCAAAACATACATCGAGATTGGCCAAATAAATGATTCAATGACAATGAAGTAGAGGTGCTGCATTGGTCCCCACAGTCATCAGACCTCAGACCTCAACCCAATCGAATAATTGCCAGTAGAGTTGGAGAAAAAGTATATATCCAAATGAATTAAACAGTATGCACCAACATTAATAAAGTGCAGGAGAAACCTAGGATCAGATTTTAATTTAGACGTGCATGAATTTGATGATAGTATGCCCATAAGGATTCAGGCTGTGTTGAAAACCAAATGTGGATTTAGAAAATAATACTAACAAATAATGCAAATTTAAATTTAGATTTATACGAGCAAAACAGTAAAAATGTGCTGACATTACATGAATCTGCATAATTAATCATATGCTAAATGGTTGCAAGTCAAATTTATGTATGAGACAGCCAAAATGATTGTCTATAAAATGATAGTTTCACTTTAGAACCTGTAATGGATGTTGAGATATGGAGCCTGAAAGTGAAAAATTCAAAACATTGTTACCCTTTTACTCGTCCGTGTACATCAACTGGCCTACCAGATGCCTGTTGCAGGAGGTACAATGACATCACTGCATTGGGTCACCTGTGTAGGGTTATGGAAGTGAAAAAAGGGGCTGTTCATAATTGTATCAGGGACAAGTGTGACACATGACTGTTTTTTTTTATTTTAATTAATATGTGAAGAGGGCCAGATTGGAGCATAACATCACTATATGGACATTATTACTGCATCAGGTCCAATTGGGGGAACATTATTGCTGTGTGAGACTAATTGGGACACATTATTACTATATGGAGGATGATTGAGGGGACATTATAACTGTATGAGGCCCAATTGAAAGATTCTATAACTGCATAGAGGGTACAATCGATGACATTATTAGCGTATGGGGTGTAGGGGTTCACTCTCTCTGGTTGACATTAGGCCTCAGGTAGTGTTCACACAGGCAATGTAGTTTTAGTACAAAAACATGCTGTCTTTTTTGCTTTCCACAGGTTTCACAGCACCAAAACAAAATCATAAACATAAAACCCTAGCCTTATCCAGGCATTGACTAAACTGTAAAGACCCTGGCTATTCATACACAGCTGAGCTAGCCCCAGCTCGGTCAAACAAAACAGCTATCCATAGCAACCAGTGATACTTGCCGTTCTCTGCACGTGGCCAGTGCAGACTCTGCTGAGAGATGGATTTTATCCTGTCTCTCTCTTAAGCTCCAAGACACATCCAGTCTGGTCAGCTTCCCTAAGATGACTGACTAAAGACAAAAGCTAGCCTGGTTATATGCAGGGCTAGCTAGGTGATCTTTGCTACATCCACCCCCCCCCCCCATCCACAAAGCCTGATGATGCTTTCTTTGAGTATCTCACCATACTGGGATTCTCAAACAAAGCATCATCATACAAGAAATATGGAGAAACATAGAATATCAGTTAAATGGTGTAGTTAGGCAACATTACAGAATTTTAATAAGTATATTAGAAACAGCTTAGATTATGGAACTACAGTAAATAGATGGAGATTTAGAATTAAATTTTGTTTGACTTCGAACGGCCTCTTTAAGGATTGTTGTTCCTATCTCTATGGTAAAATTCGGTACAATTGCCACTTAAAAGCGGAATTGCATTCTTAGCAAGCAAGGGTATGGCGGGGAGGAAACACAAGCTCTTTTCTTCCGTGGCATGGGTAACCCTTGCACCATAATAGGGGCCTGGCTGCTATGGAAACCCCTCTATTCCATATATTTTTTAATTATAACAGATAATTTGTTTACACTATATAAATAATGATGTTCTCCAAAAATTCTAGGGCAAACAAATGAATGAAAAAATATATATCTTTCTATTTAACTAAAGAACAAAAATTATGGTAAAATATTTACACATTTCTATATTTTAAGGAAATAAATGAAAACTGTACATGTTATTGCCACATTTTCTACAATTATTACAGTGGACACAGTGATCCTCACAATTTTCTTTACGTAAAGATTTCTCCATCTGTCAGTAGTTCACCACATGAAGTAATATTGTACAACCGAAACATTCCTTAATCTCATTCATACCTTGTAAAGATAAAACCAAATGCTCTATAATTGTAGGTTACCAGACTTTTCAGTGAGTTACAAAACAGGAAAAAACAAACATTTTTTGACCTCTCTCCAAGTGAAGCGTAGCTTGGTGACCTAGCCATTTCCTGCTATATCTCTTTAACATGCTAAGAATGGTTGGTGGTCTGCAGCATGGAAATCAGAGGGGTGGTTTTCTCGTTCTTAGGAAAATACAATGATGCTTGTAGAATGTCTTGTATATATCTACTTGCCACACTAAAAGAAGCTTTTGCTTAGAAGCGCAGTTCCTGCAAACGATCACATTACAATTATTATTCAGACACGAAAACCAGCAAATAAGTCTAAATGAAATCAGATTGGAATGATGACATGTGTGGGCATTCCCCAGAAGTAAAAATAAGCAAATGATTTTACAGTTAGTGTCTGCTTGGACATACTCTAATCCAGAACAGGCAATAAACTAAGACCTCAGAATCATTTCAGAATGACACCTCCGCACATGGAGCAATCCTGTGAATTTTGCTTCAGATCTTAACTAATACAAGGAGTTGATTGCATTATGTATTCATTATGCAAAAAAAAAATGGCACCACTCCAAATTTTTCTAAATCTGGCCTACCCTTTATCTAGTGGCATAACTTGAAATCTTTAATAGTAATAGCCATTTTGTATAGGCCAAATGTAACTCTTAGCCCCCTTCCTAGTCTCCAGGGCCCAACTGCGACTGCAACACTTGCACCTATTCGGGCTCATACTCACTTGCGAGAGACTTGCACGATTTTCTTGTGAGTCTCTCGCATGAAGACCCGGCACTGCCGCCGGCACTCAGAGCCCCAGAATGCCTCAATACAAGGACGGGACAGCTCATAAAAATCCCCACATTAATTAATATACAGCATATATGGCTGCAGGATACTTAATAAAATACAACCAAGGTTAATTTAGTTAATGCTACTAACAGAAATAAAGTGCATAGTGCGAATATATCTTCTGAATTGTGCATATCACTATATATACTGAATTGTGCATATCACTAAAAGCCAAAGGAAGACAACATTAAATACCAGCCATTAAATATATTTGATGTCAAAGTGGGGGAAAGGAAATAAATCTAATCCCAATCATTAGGGACAAGTAAATTCAGTATAAACGCCACAGTGAGCTAACATAGATGAATACATTCAAAATCAAATAATGCTACCATAGTTAAAGGACAAAAAAATAGCCAGGCATTAGAAGAGCGATTCACGTGAGTAAGAGCTGTGTACCCGTCCAGCTACTCCGACGCGCGTTTCACCGCTCGTCTTCTTCCTAGGGGCATAATTCAGAAGATATATTCGCACTATGCACTTTTTTTCTGATAGAAGCATTCTGCTTATGTATATTTAGATTCTTACTTTTATACGTTGGATTTAAATAAATATAATTTTTATGTATCTCTTCTGTGTCTCCTATATTATAAGTAAGGAATAGTGTTCATTTTGAGTTTGAAGTGCCATTATTGTTACATATTGATTTTTTTGTGGACACTATTTTGATGGTGTACGGGTTATAATCTGATAATGATCCATAGAGGACAAATATGGGAATGATCAGATGATAATTAAAGGATATTACATGTGCCAAATTAAGGAATCCTGAAAACAAGGCTTAGATTATGATAAGGGTTTATTATTCACATTATGCAGGTATATTATGGATTTGGTGAAATTTCACAAAAAAATTGACATTTTAAAAAAAATTGGCACAATGTGGCTGCCCTGTATAAATAGCCCTCAAGGTACATTCACACTGGCACATATTCTCTCATGCAAGACAATCGGTCTGATCATGCTAATGACACTCAACTCCAATTGTCAGAGTTTGATCCGAGTGTCAGTTTGCTGTGATATGATTTTCTTGCATGAGAAAATCAGATCACAGGTGCGGAGAAGATGGAGAACTTACTTTATCGATCTTCTCCATTCTGACTTGTATGGGTGCGCGTTGTCCGAATATCTGAGCCACTTGCAGCATGCTGTAATTGCTTTATAATGACGAATCAGCATAAGAAAATATTTGCTGATCTGCACTACCCCATATTATAACATTGGTCCCACTTTCCGAGATATAGAGTAGTGTGAGTCTTAACAATGTTCTGGATTGATCAGGGTTAAAGGGAGCCTATCAGCTTGGAGGTGCTGTGCTATCTGCCAGCAACATGTTAATACAGCCGACTGATATTTTGCTTTGTGAAAAGAGATTCATTATAATTTGCATTTTATTCCATTAAATCCCTGCTCCTCTTGCAAAGAAAGAGCAGGGATTTCATTGCATAAAATGCCATTAAATTTTAAAATTTTCCCACATAAACACATATCAAAATGTTCTACTCTTCTCACTCTATAAAATGCTGCTGGCAGATTGCACCTTATTTACAAACTGACAGATGCCATTTAACTAGGCCGGACTTTATTTTTCTCTAGTTTACCTTACTGTGTCATTTTTCCAAGTTATCTGTATGTATCACATTCTGCAGAAGTTCAGGCCAGCATTTTACCATTTATATAAGTTCATGACCTCGATGGGACCCTCAATCTAGTTTCCCTATTACACACACTAGTGCCAAGTTCATAAGAAAACAATTAGGGTACCATTATGGGTACACAACTGGAAATGGAACTGGCACGGAACTGGAATCCAGTAGTGAAATTAATTTCTGTAACAATCCACCATATTAAATATTGTTCAGGAGCTAAAGATTATTATTGAGCAGACTCAAACTTCTTAATAAAAAGTTATTCTGTCGTCGATTCCCCACATCCCGGTCTCATTTCAGCATGACCAAAAATTGTTGGCATTTCTGGTCATTTGGAAGTGTGTTAAGATGGGATCAGGAAGATGAGGTCAGTGCGGAACAGAAAGGCATCTGAACAAAAGCTGGTTTTCTTTAACCAGTCTAAGCACTTTAAAAAAAATGTAACCTGTGGAGATCCCCTTTAAAGTTTTCAAACCAAATAATTTATAATAACCAGAGGTATCATTTTTTGTTGCTACAAGTCAATGACTGACTGTCCTTTTCTTTCTAGGATTGTCCATCCAATGTAAAGTATATGCTGCATATTATTTAAATAAAGCTGACATAGCTTACGCCAATGGTGGCAGACCATGTGGCCGTCATTAGACCTTTGAGTCGTGGAGGCCGGTGCCAGCACCATCCCCATTCCCCCACAGATCGTACGTTCAACTGTTTTGCCTTCTTGGAAAAAATATAATATGGTTGAAATAATGATGGAAGAGGGAGCCATCAGCTGACTCTCCCTTTTCCATAATTCTCACTTTGCACCTGAGTTCTGTGATGTCTCAGTGTAAAGGGCGCCCTCTGTGCAGAGCAGTGCGGAGGGTCAGTAGGCCAGAGAATGCCTAGACTGGAGCAGAAAGTGAAACATGAGTATTTGCTTATTTATTTTTTTATGTATAGTGCATCATATGGGGCCCATTATACTGTATGGAGCACTATATGGGACCCATTATACTGTATGGAGCACTATATATGGGGCCCATTATACTGTATGTAGCACAATATAGGGTCCATTTTACTGTATGGAGCCCTATATAGGGCCCATTATACTGTGTGTAGTACTATATGAGACCCATGATGCCGTATGAAGCAATACATGGGGCACATTCTACCATATGGAGCACAACATGTGACTCATTATATTGTATGAAGGACTATGTGGTTCCCATAATACTGTATAGAGGACAATGTGGTACCCACATTAAGGCAGCACGTTGACTCAGTGGTTAGCATTGCAGCGCTGGAGTCCTGGGTTCAAATCCCACCAAGGACAACATCTGCAAGGAGATTGCATGTTCTCCCCATGTTTTCGTGGATTTTTTCTGGATACTCTGGTTTCTTCCCACATTCCAAAGATAGGGAATTTATATTGTGAGCCCAATCGGGGACAGCGATAATAATGTGTTCTAAAACTGTAAAGCGCTGCAGAATATTTTGGCACTATATAAATAAAGAGATTATTATTACCCATAATACTGCATGGAGGACTATGTGGTGCCCATAATACCATATGGAAGACCCTGTGGTGCCCATATTACTGTTTAGACTACTATGTGGTGCCCATAATGCTGCTTGGAAGACTATGTGGTGCCCAAAATACTGTATGGAAGACTGTGGTGCTCATATTACTGTTTGGAGGACTATGTGGTCACATAATACTGTTTGGAGGATTATGTGGTGCCTAGAATACTGTGTGGAGAACTATGTGGTATCCATAATACTGTATGGAGGACTATGTGGTACCTATTTTTTTTGGGGGGTGAGCCAATAGAACTTCTAGTATGGGACCTCATGATTTCTATGTATGCCCTTGCAAAGAGCGATTACAGCCGTTGCTCACAGCACCGTTTGTTACACTATGAGCTGTAAGCAGGTCCCAGCACATTGATTGACAGTCACCTCGGCAGCACATCTGTGCAGAGTGAGCTATCAATTAAAGTACTAGGACAGTGAGCAGTGCTGTGAGTAATGACTGTAATCGCTCAATGGATCGCCCTCATTACTGAATGCCGGTGGCGACTGGGAGGAGATTAGTTGTTTTCTCCTAGTTGCCACACTTTCAGTAAGGTGGCCAGGCAGCATTGTGATGCTTTTTACCTGTAGATTAAACCTTAAAGTTAGTTTAATGACTTTTCAGACTGTAAAGCTCCACTGTGTCCATAGTAGTAAAATCAATATGTAGAAGACTGAAAACATCAACAAGTAGGAACATAAATCTGCTTGTTAACTTCCTTACCTTCCCAGAAACTACCAGTGTCTAACCACATAAAAGTCACTCACAATACACAGCCTTGAACCACATTTTATAGAAATGTTTCTCTAGGCAGTTCCTTTTTAATGACAAGCTTCTAAAAATGACTTATTTAAAGGGACAGTTTCTCTTGCACAATCAGACCAAAGTTGTGTTGGTGCTGGATGTAAATGATGAACTTACTGAAAATAATCCTAGCAACTGAACAAAAAGAAAAGATATTCATCATAAATGTGTTCTGCAATCCAAGTGCTTGTGATTCACAGGTCAGATCCCTTGTCTCCAGTAGAAGTGATATAAGTAGAGCCGGTTTTGTTGGACAAGCTGCCCTAGGCACTTTAAGTTTTCACGCCACCTGCCGGTAAGTCAGGCTAAGCCCCTTTTCATCAAACCCGGCAATTTTCTCACTGGTCTTGATGAGGGGAATGGTAGAATCAGACACTTCTGATTCAGGAAGGGGTGCACGCCTCATCATGAACCAGCAGCATCTCACAAGTGACATGCTCCTCTGTGCACCCCACCAGAAAGTTTACATCATTCTCTGATGTAAGTAACGCCACAGTACATGATGAATTAGATGAGCTGTGGCGTCAAACACCTGCCGTGCCCCAGCTCCACCCATCTTTACCCATTTTTGGGGGAGCTTGGAGAAACTGGCATGAAAACCCCAAAAATCACACAATTTTCTCCATAGCCCATAGCGCACCAGAAAAAAACACAAACTAAACGCTAAAAAGAATGAACATGCCCACTGAATGTAAAAATTACGTGTTGTTCATATGTTTAGGCTTTAGCGCTTCTTTTATCTGCTTTAGGCTTTGAAAGATGCAAAATAGTTAAAAGTAGTGACCTGGGGATTTTTATGGCATCTTTCAATACAATTTAATAAAATTACTGTTAATTTTAATTTTACTGTTAATAAAATCCCCTTACTGTTGGGGTTTCTCATGCATCGGTTCTAGGCCCCCTTCTCTTCTCTTTATATACTGCCCCTATTGGTCAAACAATCAGTAGATTTGGTTTCCAGTACCATCTCTATGCCGATGACACCCAATTATACACTTCTTCTCCTGATATCACACCTGCCTTTTTAGAAAACACCGGTGATTGTCTTACCGCTGTCTCTAACATCATGTCCTCCCTCTATCTGAAACTGAACCTGTCAAAAACTGAACTCCTTGTCTTTCCTCCTTCTACTAATGTACCTATGCCCAACATTGCCATTTCCATGTGTGGTTCCACCATTAGTCCCCATCAACATGCCCATTGTCTTGGGGGTCATACTTGATTCAGAGCATTCATTCATCCCCCACATCCGATCACTGGCTCGATCTTGTTATGTGCACCTCAAAAACATTTCTAGAATTCGACCCTTTCTTACTTTCGACTCTGCAAAAACTCTTATTGTTTCTCTTATTCATTCTCGCCTGGACTATTGTAACTCTTTACTAATTGGTCTCCCTCTTACCAAACTCTCCCCTCTCCAATCTGTCTTGAATACTGCAGCAAGGATCATATTCCTCACCAATCGTTACACCGATGCCTCTACCTTGTGCCAGTCATTACACTGGATACCCATCCACTCCAGAATCCAGTACAAACTTATTACCCTCACCCACAAAACACTCCATGGCTCAGCACCACCAAAGATCTCCTCCCGTGTCTTAGTCTACCGCCCTATCCGTGCCCACCGTTCTGCCAATGACCTGAGGTTAACATCCTCAATAATCAGAACCTCCCACTCCCATCTCAAAGACTTTTCACGTGCTGCACCAATTCTTTGCAATGCACTACCCAGGTTAATACGATTAATCCCCAATCCCCACAGTTTTAAGCGTGCCCTAAAATCGTATTTGTTCAGACTGGCCTACCATCTCAACGGATTAACCTAACTATCCCTGTGCTGCCCTTTCAAAATTTTTTAGCATAACCAGGTTCCTCACATCATGTTCTCACCTCACTTTATGCATTTAATAGCACTCTGTGTCTGTATTGTTACATACTTAGGCTGATAAACGGTTCATGCAGCATTACATGAGCACCCAATTCTTATACTTTGTCTTGTCCGAACAACAAAACAATTGTTACCATCTACTTTTTGTGTCTCCCCTTTTCCTCATAGATTGTAAGCTTGAGAGCAAGACCCTCATTCCTCTTGGTATCTGTGTTGATCTACTGTATGTGTCTATTGTTATGCTGCAATGTCTATTGTCTGTACAAGTCCCCTCTAAAATGTAAAGTGCTGCGGAGTATGTTGGTGCTATAGAAATGAAATTATTATTATTAATAAAAAGCCGATGGCCGAAAGATGTCAGAAAAAAACAATCGAAAAGATACAAAAAAGTAGCCTCAGGACAAAAGATCTCGACGTGTCGACCTGTCTTCCATCTGAAAAACTTGATGGATTCACAGACATCTAAAAGACATTGTGTGCACATGCCTTAGGAATGACTATACCTTTTAGATAGTAGTTAAGACCCCCATACACTATAGACTAACATAGTGATGGGTTCGGACGACAGTCTTTTGCAGTGTTCCACAACTCCAGTCCTGAAGAGTCACCAACGGTTCATGTTTTCAGGATTTCCTTAGTATAGCCCAGGTGATAATTGCAATACCTGCACAGGCAATAATTCCATCACCTGGGCAATACTAATGAAATCCTGAAAACATGACCTGTTGGTGGCTCTTGAGGACTGCAGTTGAGGAACACTGGTCTAATGTATATTGGGTGCCTCTAACTAATGATTGCCAGGGAGATAAAGTCCGATTTAGGACTACAACTCCTTTTGGTCTCTAAGGAATAAGCCACCAGAAAACAGGAGTGCTTGGCAGATTGAACATTCATTTGTATGGGATAGTCGGGTGAGATAGCTGCGGGCTGTTGGACAGCTACCCAAAATGTCTGTATACATCACCTGCAAACGAAGGAAGAAATGGGGTCAAAAAGGAATAATAACATTTCTTGCTTCTATTAGGTTATTACTCATTTTTTAATTTATTCTCTCCACAGAGTCACTAGACCAATTCCTGTCTCACAAGACAGGTATACTTTTCTATTCCACCATCTTAATTTTCATCCGTGCTCTTTTCTTACCTTTGTTTCCTCTTCTTTCTCTTCTTTTCCCCTCCCATTTCACTAATTACTCATAAATGCTTTATTTTTCTGTCCTCTTTTTATTTATTTTGCATTCTTTAATTTTCATTATTTATATATGTTTTTCCTACTGTTCTGTTTTTATTTTCTTACATTCTTATTTATTTTTAATTTACACTCTCAATTCTACTTTCACTTTTTACATTCAATTTGGTTTTCTGACTTTTTTCTCTTTTCTCTCAGTCACTTTATTCCTCATTTCTCTCTCTTTAGTACTTTTACTTTATGATCTTTAATTCTGAGCTGACTGATTTACGTATGGAACCCCCATGGATTACTGAAAAGATTTTTTGGAAGTGCACAGCTCAGGAGGCAGGAGCACATAGAAAGGCTATCATTTTCTACTGCATCCTTCCTGCACTGTGTGTATCATCTGGATCCTGAGCTGAACACTTTTTATAGGCCTTTTGAGGGATTAAATGATTGATGAAGTTCTCTAGACTAGGTCCCCCATTAATATGCCCAGAATTATAGGGCCAGAATTATACGGCCTAAAACACGTATATATTCATATATATTATGGTATATACAGTATATATACAGTGGGGCAAAAAAGCATTTAGTCAGTCAGCAATAGTGCAAGTTCCACCACTTAAAAAGATGAGAGGCGTCTGTAATTTACATCATAGGTAGACCTCAACTATGGGAGACAAACTGAGAAAAAAAAATCCAGAAAATCACATTGTCTGTTTTTTTTTTCATTTTATTTGCATATTATGGTGGAAAATAAGTATTTGGTCAGAAACAAAATTTCATCTCAATACTTTGTGATATATCCTTTGTTGGCAATGACAGAGGTCAAACGTTTTCTGTAAGTCTTCACAAGGTTGCCACACACTGTTGTTGGTATGTTGGCCCATTCCTCCATGCAGATCTCCTCTAGAGCAGTGATGTTTTTGGCTTTTCGCTTGGCAACACGGACTTTCAACTCCCTCCAAAGGTTTTCTATAGGGTTGAGATCTGGAGACTGGCTAGGCCACTCCAGGACCTTGAAATGCTTCTTACGAAGCCACTCCTTCATTGCCCTGGCAGTGTGCTTTGGATCATTGTCATGTTGAAAGACCCAGCCACGTTTCATCTTCAATGTCCTTGCTGATGGAAGGAGGTTTGCACTCAAAATCTCACGATACATGGCCCCATTCATTCTTTCATGTACCCGGATCAGTCGTCCTGGCCCCTTTGCAGAGAAACAGCCCCAAAGCATGATGTTTCCACCACCATGCTTTACAGTAGGTATGGTGTTTGATGGATGCAACTCAGTATTCTTTTTCCTCCAAACACGACAAGTTGTGTTTCTACCAAACAGTTCCAGTTTGGTTTCATCAGACCATAGGACATTCTCCCAAAACTCCTCTGGATCATCCAAATGCTCTCTAGCAAACTTCAGATGGGCCCGGACATGTACAGGCTTAAGCAGTGGGACACATCTGGCACTGCAGGAACTGAGTCCATGGTGGCGTAGTGTGTTACTTATGGTAGGCCTTGTTACATTGGTCCCAGCTCTCTGCAGTTCATTCACTAGGTCCCCCCGTGTGGTTCTGGGATTTTTGCTCACCGTTCTTGTGATCATTCTGACCCCACGGGGTGGGATTTTGCGTGGAGCACCAGATCAAGGGAGATTATCAGTGGTATTGTATGTCTTCCATTTTCTAATTATTGCTCCCACAGTTGATTTCTTCACTCCAAGCTGGTTGGCTATTGCAGATTCAGTCTTCCCAGCCTGGTGCAGGGCTACAATTTTGTTTCTGGTGTCCTTTGACAGCTCTTTGGTCTTCACCATAGTGGAGTTTGGAGTCAGACTGTTTGAGGGTGTGCACAGGTGTCTTTTTATACTGATAACAAGTTTAAACAGGTGCCATTACTACAGGTAATGAGTGGAGGAAAGAGGAGACTCTTAAAGAAGAAGTTACAGGTCTGTGAGAGCCAGAAATCTTGATTGCTTGCTTGATGTAAATTACAGACGCCTCTCATCTTTTTAAGTGGTGGAACTTGCACTATTGCTGACTGACTAAATACTTTTTTGCCCCACTGTATATATATATATATATATATATATACAGTATATGTATGTATATACAGCTCTGGCAAAAATTAAGAGACCACTGCAAAATTTTCAGTTTGTCTGATTTTTCTCTTTATTGGTATATTTTTGAGTAAAATGTAAATTTTTCTTTTATTCTATAAACTACTGACAACATGTCTTCGAATGTCCAAGCACTAAATTTTGTATTTATTATCAGAAAATGAGAAATGGTCAAAATAACAAAAAATTGCAGTGAATGCAGACCTCAAATAATGCTAAGAAAACAAGTTCAGAATCATTTAGAAACAATATTTTGTGGAATAACCATGATTTTTAATCACACCTTTCATGCGTCTTGACATGCTTTCCACCAGCCTTTCACACTGCGTTTGGGCGACCTTATGCTACTCCTAGTACAAAAATGTAAGCAGTTCTTTGTTTGATGGCTTGTGACTATCCATCTTCCTCATGATTACATTCCAGAAGTTTTCAATGGGGTTCAGGTCTGGAGATTGGGCTGGCCATGACAGGGATTTGATGTGATAGTCCCTCATCCACACATTGATTGACCTAGCAGTGTGGCATGGCGCATTGTCCTGCTGGAAAAACCAGTCCTCAGAGTTGGGGAACATTGCCTGAGCAGAAGGAATCAACTGTTATTTCAGGATAACCTTGTATGCGGCTTGATTCATACGTCCTTCACAAAGATTAACCTGCCCAACTCCAGCCTTGCTGAAGCATCCTCAGGTCATCACCGATCTTCCACCAAATTTCACAGTGGGTGCAAGACACTGTGGCTTGTACGACTCTGCAGGTCTCCGTCTAACCATTAGATGACCAGGTGTTGGGCAAAGCAAAAAATTAGACTCATCAGAGATTACCTTACTAGAGTCCTCTATGGTCCAATTCTTATGGTCTTTGCCAAACTTCAGTCTGACTTTCCTTTGCTTCTCATTGATGGAAGGTGTTTTTTTCTACCTTTACATGACTTGAGCCCTGCCTCTAGGAGCCTGTTACAACCTGTTCTTGCTATGCACTTCACCCCAGCTGCCTTTTGCCATTACTTTTGTAGGTCACTTGATGTCATCCTGCGGTTGCTGAGTGACATTCGCATAAAATGACTGTCATCCTGGTCAGTGGAGAGTCGTTTTCGCCCGCTGCAGGTCTTTAGCTTTGAACCATAGGAGAACAAAACGGAGTAACGGATCCAATATAGTAAAAATATATAACAATTTTATTTAATCACAATATAATGTAAGCATAATAAGATAGCATGATAGCAAATAACTGGACAGACACAAAGATAGGGGAATAGAGAAGCCGTGCATGATATCCCATACCAATATAGTCAGCCATAGTGTGCAGTCACATAGTGTGAATCGGACCCCTTGACCCAAAAGGGTGAGCATTCTCTACAATATGGTGGCTCCTGGACAGTGGCTGACCCCTCTACTTTAAAAATTATAAAAAGCTTTTGGCTCAACAAGTGGCTAAATGGATTGTCACACTGGATACCATGGTCCCAAAGGGTTTGAATGAGTTCTTGAGCTTTGCCTCCTTTTTATAAGTTTGTGTTCCCTTTCTGCACCCATCATGTACATTAGGTCCGGGCATCTATGTGCCTCCCACGCACGCATGAAGATTCCTTCTCCGCGCATTCGTTGGGATGCCTGACGTCCGGCGGCTCATGGTGAGGACCTGGCTGTGACACAACACATGCGCCGCTATTGCCACACACATTGATCTATATGTACCATGAGATTACCCATGTGACCAGTTATCCGGTCTACTAAAGGTCCTTGTGATGCCTCTACCTTACATCCCCTTGAGAAAGCGGCCTGTGTGGAAGCGAAACATGCGTCGGGGGTTTACCCTCTGCTTTGGTGTCCGTGCTCATCTCCACTGGTAAGCCTCCTGTCATTTTTTTAGGATTGTCTATTGTTATGAACTGGTCTCCGATGAGGATGGCAGGAATAGGCAAGGCCACCAGGAAACCGGAAAGGTTGGTAACTTAGCGGATTGCAGACCCCTAATCCTAACAACACAAATAGCAGTAGCCATGGGGCATACCTGCGATGACCTAGACACCTCGGCACAGCCGGAGATCTAACTAAGCCTAAAGCTAGAAAGGTGAAATCTAAACTGCCCCGGAGTAGAACCCCAAAGGAATAGATAGCCCCCAAACATATGTTGTCGGTGAGACAAGATGAGGCACAAACACAGGCAGAAAATAGACTGAGCAAATGATGGGGCCCAAACTGACTAGATAGGATAGGAAAGGAAAGACACTGTCTGCAATCACACAAAAACCCTAAAAAATCCAACACGTCTGATGTGCAAAAAGCACTGAGGTCTCACAACCTCTCCCCCACTATATCAGCATTCTGGTGAGAACTGGCAGCAAAGCAAAAGAGACTAATATAACAGGGGACTGAACAAACTGACACAAGCTGTAACATATGGAGCGGGGTCCAGCACAGCCCCAGGAGGGAGCACGCTGAACCCTCACAGCAAAGCAGAAAGAGGCAAAACCAGATCAGATGCAAAGGATTAGCAAATGAACAACTTAACTGTAAAATGCAGGATCAGGCAGGAGACAGCAGACCTCAGAATGCACAGGGAGAAACTAATCACCAGCAGCCACTGAAGGAAGCCTGCTCACTTAAATACTCCAGTCAGTAACCCCAGATTTCCAATCATCGTTGTCAGGTAGCAGACTTCGGCCAGCTCCACTACCCACAGTTACCACCAGAGGGAGCCCCGACTCAGAAGTCAAATCGAGAGAGTTCGCAACAGTCTATCCACTTGGGTTTAGTTTTAGGAGGTATGGTAATTATGTTTTGTATGCCAGTACCCTCTATACAGCCAGTCACACTATGGGAGTCACATTATGGCTGACTGTATTGGTATGGGATATCATGCACAGCTTATCCATTCCCCTATCTTCCCCGTTTTGTTCTCCTATAGTTCAGTATGTATATGGAGTGGAATTTGTACTAATATGGTGGCTTATCTTAATATATTTCCACCATTTTTGTCTACTAAACTTTTGGGCATTTGTTTTGTTCTAAGGTCTGTAGCTTTGTTGTCCCCAATGTCTGCTGCTTGACCTTTTTGTAATGGACTGCCATCTTAAAAATGTTAAGGATGGAAGCAACATGATGCTCACTGCATCCCTCTACTAGTAATGCCAGAATTGAGCCATTCTTTTGTTCACTCAAGACTTTTCTTTTCAACTCCTTTGGCATGTTAAAAGTTATTTTTTAATTCCTATTACTTTTGGGATATTACTAGGACTTGTTTTGCCATCCAGCTTGTCCTATTGCAATAGGATTGCGAACATCACAGCAGGGTTTTCTATACTTTCCTTCATTAAATAAGATTTGGTTCAGGTGATCACCTAATCAGAAGCACATTAGGTAGAATGAGGTGTACTCTGGTTGGAATTTAACTGACACTGGAATGGAATGGCTGTCAGACATGTAGAGAAGCTGATTTTTATAAAACTGTGCAGTGGTCTCTTAATTTTTGCCAGAGCAAAAGAATTCTAGAAGGTAGAAAAACAGTCATTACTTTATGTCTCTCCTTGATTGGGAAAGGGATTGTCCCATTACAACACTACTTTTCCATGCACACAAGTTAGAGCATTTAGACATCATAAAGTGGTCATCTACTCAGAACCCTCTTAATTTGCCAGAGCCAAGAGTTGCAAATCCAGACAGTCCACGTCTAACATGGTTCCCTATTCATTTAAATGTTGTGCGAGTCATGCTACACTTATTCCTATACAATCTTCAAAGCATATTCCCATTTGGTGGAGGGTCTGGAAGCCAAAATGGCCTTCTATAAAAAAAAAAAACAAATAATTAAAGTAAGAACAAGACTAAAAACCCCAAAACGCATTTTAATTCATAATGTGCAAGTGCACAGAAATGCCCCCAAAAATTGAAGGGAGTAGGAACGACTCACAAAAAACTGAGAAAAAGGAGAAGTTGAGTCCAAAGCTACATGAGAAATTACAACTTTATTAATTGCAGCAAGACAAAAAAGGGAGAAGAACAAGTGAAGGCACTAATAAAATCTGATGAAGAGAAACAATGTCTTTAGTAATCGGATACAAAAAGGAAAATCCTGAGCAGTGGAGTCAATGGCACATAAGGGCAAGTTACATAAAAGTCACTCATTTGTAGCAATGGCAAAAAATATACATAGAGCATAATAGCGAGGAAGCAGGTGTACCGCGAAACGTGCGTTGGGGTCTCCCTGGACAGCGGCATCTCAGTGGCCGACATGATGGGTATGTCATAATCTAATTTCATTATTAATATATTGGGCAAATGTTCAATATGCGATTATATTATTTTCTCTCTACCACTCCGTTTTGATTATTCAGGAGTATAACATCTCCACATGAATCCACATGGTCAGTAATCAGCAACACTTTGGACGCAGCACATGTCCACTGCGTCCAAAGCGCTGCTGGCTTTTGAACGCAGGTGAATCCGCATGTGGTATCACCACGTCCTATACATTATACGGGTGAAATTTATCTTGCGGAGGCTTGCGTCTCCGCAAGATAAATAGACATGCTGTGGTCTTGAAAGATGTACCGCATGTCCGTCTCCGCAGGTAAGCCGCGTGTGTCGGTGCACGCATAGTGGGCATGGGATTTCTTGAAGCGCTGCGGGTTGGACGCTGCGGGTTGGACACTGCGAATTTACACAGCGGACAACCCTCAGCATTTACTGACCTTGGGAACATACCCTCTTAGTCCTTGATATCATGAATGCATTTTTATAATTGTATCCTTGGCTTGTATCCTAAGTCATACTACAAGACTCGTTAAAGGGTTGATTGTGACTTGTAGGATCGCTACTACCAATAGGTGGCGCTGTAGAGTAAAAGTCCTCTTTCTTTCTGAAGAGGCAATTTGCATATTTTTATAATTGGCCATTTTATGAAAATACACATGAAAATAGCCTCTTCAGAGAAAAAAAGAGAATGGGAACTATATTGCTACCTATTGGAAGTGGCAATCCTAAAAGTCAATGTCAGCTCTTTAAAGGACCTTACCACATGACTTGGAATAAAAATGCTAACCAGAAACTCCATTTTCAGGCACGCATTTTAGGGTGTTTACCCTTTGAAAAGCAGGACATTTGCTTTGGCTGGGTGAGAGTGGGACACCCTCACACTGACCCAGGGCTGTGGGGTACTCGATACCAGGCCCGATGAGCTTCAATGGGAGATGTCACGGCAGCTGGGAGCCGGCCTGTAGCCCTGGGCGCCCATTGTAAAAGGGGAATGTTCAGTGTGCTGATGATGAGTGATTCGTGATCCCACCTGTGGTGTTCGGCAATAGAGATGTAAGCCGACGCTGCAGACAGATCCTCTGGGACAGATGGTGTGGTGCAGCAGTGATGTTATAGCCCTCCACTGGCAGGTCTGTAGTCCCAGGGCAGTGTAGGTGAAGTGACACTTAGGTGGTGTAGTGTCAGGCACAAGGGATGTAGCTGTGCTGGGCAGGTTGGCGCAGGAATAAGTGGAGGACACCAGGGCATGTAGTTCCAAAGCTTTACTCAGAGTCTGTTGCAGGTACAGGTGCCTGCCTCCGTGCCATGTCCTCCGGGTCAGGAGCTCAGCCAACTTCCAGGCAAGATGAAGTACTCCTTTCCAACACTCCACCAACATATGTGCCTTTTCTGAACGTCTCCTCTTATAGCGCCTTTGAATGAAGTACTCCTAGTACTGAGTTACACTGGAGTTTCTCCTGTCAGATGTTCCTATGAACTCTACTTGTACGGCAGACAGCTGTAGCCCGCTTTGGGGACTCCTTGCTACTAAGTCCCGGCTCACTAATATGTTGCTGTTGTGCCCCCAAGTCTTGTGTGGGAATAAAATGGTCATTACTTCTATTCCTCCGATGTCTGCTGCAGGACCATTAGTATCCATACAACCTTGGGGACCGGACCCCGGCCTTGCGCTTAGAACTTGGGAAGGGTTCTTCTCTAACCCTGGTCCTTGTTCTCTTATTCTCCTCAAGTTCTGTGTTAATCCTTCTTCCCAATGGAGAATCAAGCTTCCTTTCTTTGACTCTTTCCTGTGCCAGCAGACCCAGATCACTGTGGCCTGCTGCAGCACTTCCTTCTTCCATCCCTCTCCCGGGGATCTTCTCTTTCTCACTCTCTGTCCTTCTACATCCTCACTCACTGACTGAGTGAAAGACTGACTGACTGACTCAACTCTTCCCACTCTTTTATGTCAACTAAACTCCACCCACCTCCCAGCACGTTTCGTGTTCCAAGCAGGGAGCCACCAAGGGGTGCTATGCTACACTCCAAGCAGGGAGCCGCCGAAGGTTTGTGGTGTGGGGTGCAGGTGTTGGAGCGTGGTAAGGTGTCTCCACCTTACCTGGATGGTGGGGTACCACACCTCAGGAGGAGGTGCAGTACCTCTGTGGCGACTGAACCCTCAGGGGTGCCACAAGAGGCCTCTGAAAGGGGTCTAAGGGGTAAAGCTTCACGTTGTGGTGAGGGCCAAGTCAGAGTCTAATGGACTATAAGTCTTCTTATGCCGACTTGTCACTCTCCACAAGAGGCAATTTTATCTCTTACATCCCATTAATTGATGAAATATGAGAACCATAATCTGATTCTTTTGGTGCCAAGGCATTCCACAATGCTTTACAGACATTATCATTGCTGTCTATATTGATACCAGATAACCCCGGAGGCCCCTTCAACTCTACCATCCTATGATTCTATGAGATTCCATATCAAAATGTGTTATCTGTGGAATGTAAGAGGAAACCCACACAACACAAACACAGGGGATCATACATACTCCATTTTTATGTTGACTTTTGGATTTCAATCCAGGACCCTAGTGCTGCAAAGCAACAGTGCAAACCACTGAGCCACCATGCTGCTTACTATTTTTCTAAAACCCCTTTATAGCATTGGGACCAACACACTTCAGGTTATAGCTCTGATTACCAGCATCAGTTTGATGTCTTTGAAGCAACAATTCCATGTAAAAACCATATGACCCAAGACCAGTTGGACTGAGTTAATTTCATTTCATGCGCCAAAATCACAACCTGAATGCAAAATTAAGAAGGCGTAAAGGCCATAGGGTACCGTTACACCTAGCGATGCACCAGCGATCCCGACCAGCGATATGACGCGGTCAGGATCGCTGGTGCATCGCTAGGTGGTCGCTAGTGAGCTGCCACACAGGCAGATCTCACCAGTGACATCGCTGGGGACGGGGATCGCTACTTACCTGTCAGACGCGGCGATCCTGCGTCCTCCCGCCCGGCTCCACGCGTCGCTCATCGGCGCCACAGGAAGCGCCGCAGGAAGTGACCGACGAGGAATGATCCAGGAGCTTCTCGCGCGATCAGCGATAACCAGTGGGGGAGCCGGTCGGAGGTAAGTATCACATGCAGCGATATCGCTAGCAATATCACTGCAACGTCACAAAATCGGTGACTTTACAGCGATATTGCTAGCGATATCGCAGTGTGTAACGGAGGCTATAATGATTTCAACAAGTAATTTTCTTTGGATCCCTGCATGCATTATCCACTAGGGGGCAGCACCTTGACTTTTTTTTAAGCAACAGGACTGTTAGGAGATGGTCACAGTGGGAACCATTGATAGTTTTGATTTAAAACAAAAAAGACTTGGATGCCCATTTTAGAAGAAAATAACATAAATGCTTATGTAAATATGATAAGTTGTCTTCTCATTTGCACAAGGAAAGACTAGAAGCAATGGGATGAAACTGAATGGGAAGAGACACAGATTAGATATTAGAAAAAACTTTTTGACAGTTAGAGTGATCAATGAGTGGAACAGGCTGCCACGAGAAGTGGTGAGTTCTCCTTCAATGGAAGTCTTCAAACAGAGGCTGGACAGACATCTGACTGGGATGATTTAGCGAATCCTGCTTTGAGCAGGGGGTTGGACCAGATGGCCCAGGAGGTCCCTTCTAACTCTACGATTCTATGATTCTATGATTCTATGATTCTATGATTCTGAATGTTTGGTCCAATGGATCGACAATTGCAATCAGGGGGAGTATGATTTGTGTTTTTAGTGATGACTGGATCATGATTGTGGTTGTGCATGTGCTCCTTTCCTTTGCCCATTCTCTTCCCTCAATTGAACTTGATGGACATTTGTAATTTTTCAACCACATTGACTATGCAGCTTTATAAAAGATGCGTGTGCTTCATGGGAATTAAATTGATGTAAAATCATTACAAATACTTTACAAGTGTATTGTTTTAATGTTATCATTGCATTAGACATTTATGCGAAAAAAATGATTTTGCTTAATAAAGAATTGCATTTTTCTACTTAATATTTGGCTGTCAATGATTCTCGCTTTTCTTGTCTTGAGATATCAATAAATTTAAGACATTATGCATGAAAACTGACTTTAATAAAATTAAACACGAAAACTTCAGCTTACTGTTTCAATATTGTATTTCATGACATTACCACATTGATAAACTGCGGTTTGCTATAGTTCTTTAGTTCCCTTTCACATCATTTGGTTGATTATGATGATGATGGTGATGAACAGTATTTACGGAGTTTTATTATTTTTTATTAGTGATATTTTGATTACACTAAACCCACCATTGATGATGATGATGATGAATAGCAGTAGTAATAGTAGGAGCAGTAGTAGTAGTAAACAATCCAGAAGCTCATGAGTTGGAGGGGCTGTGGGGGGTGGGAGATTTCAGAAACATGCCAGGGTCATGGATTGACTTTTTACTGAACACAAGAGGTCAGTGTGACCTTACAAGTTGGAGACTCCTACTAAGAGCCGGAAGGCCTAATTTCTGAGACATTCACAATCTTTGAGGACCTAGATGAACGGAAGAAGCAATGAAGTAATTAATGTAAGTCTGAATTCACATATACTATATTTGATTGCCCTATGCATGTTTATGTGTGGTTTATGTGTGAAAAAGCAAGGGTTGTGTCTGAACATCTCACAGGACAGATGATATATCTATTACAACCTAAGCTGGAGGACGGCCAGCTCTTGGTTGTCATATTTGGACAGTTTTGTTCCTGCACTAATAATCTTCATAGGTAAAGACGAGAGGATCAGGCGAAATTTGAATTTGCCTCTTCACACGGATTTTCCCTGGAAGTTATTCACCATGAGTTTAATGCCTGATATTATGGTCTGGAGTCTCACTAGACCTCAAATCATAATGAATGTAAGATGTAAAAAATGAAAAAAAATACCACTTGTTCTCATCATACTGGTCACCCCCCCAGACCCTCTGCTCTTCACCATCCAGTCCTCGCTACATCCCCGATTGCTGCTGCCCATGATGAAATTCCCCGAAGGATAACAGCGTGCATGTGCCCAGTAACAGTGCAAACCGTGACGTTGTGTTTCCGTGACCTTTCGCACAAATGTGCAGACTTCTCTGGACTCCTTAAGCTGGTAATCCTAGCCCAGCATGTGAATGGACAGGTAATGAGGAGGGACCAGAGAGGGGAGTATAAGGAATTTTTATTTTTTTAATTTGATGACCCTTTACAGTTCAGAAAAATGGTGGTCAGTGGCCGCCATTTTGCTGAATGTGAACAGAAATGAACTCTTAAAAATCCGCAATTTGGCAAATGTTGATTTATTATGTAAAATTTGAGTTGAATTCCGTTCCGCTTGAATTTATTTGCTTATATTTGCTTATATTCATAAATCTATGGCATCGAATCATTAAGATTAGAGATGGGCGGAGCCTAGGACGTTCGGATCCAGTGGATTCGGCCGAACAATTAAAAAAAAGTTTGGGTTTGGGTACCAGAACTGTACCTGGACCAGAACCTGGACCCCATTCATTTGAATATGGGCAAGAACATCCAGTGTTTTCCACACTGTTATGTGCGTGACAGTGTGGCAAACACTGCTTCTAATCGGCGGTAAAACCATCCTCGCCAGTCAGACAGTCAAGGTTCCCACGCTGTTAGCCCACAGCTGTGATCGGAGGTTTAAAGTTTACCTCCGGTCACTGGTGTCGGATGATGGAACTACTACCATCAGTCAACGCCTGCTGCCGCTAATAACAGTGAGAGCAGGCAGCAGATGTTGGGAGTATTCATCAGCCGGCGCCTGTGGTCTAAATAAATAATTTAATAAAAAAACACCTGCGTGTGTTCCCCTGTATTTTTGATAACCAGCCAGACAAAACTCACAGCTGGGGGCTGCAACCCTCAGCTGTCAGCTTCAGCAAGGTTGGTTATCAACAGAGATTAGCGAATTTGTTCGGATTCGGTTCCAAATATGATCAGAATTGAATATTGTTTTTGCAATATTCGTCGAACACAGCAGAACCTCATTAGAGTCAATGGGAGTAGAAATTACCAAATATGTTCGGAACCAATCATAAGACAAACATTCGGCACGAATAGTGTTCAAATATGGCCCAAATATGTCAAAATCAAATTCGGGGACAAAATCCAAACAAATTCGCTCATCTCTAGTTATCAAGAATAGAAGGGTCCCCACACAGTTTTTTTAATTATGTAAATGAATAATTTTAAAAAACGGAGTGGGGTTTCCCACAATTTTTACAACCAGCCTTGCTAAAGCTCACAGCTGGGGGCTGGTATTCTTAGGCTGGTAAGGGGCCATAGATATTGGCTGCTCCTCAGCCTAAAAATAGCAGCCCGCAGCTGCCCAGACTAGACACATCTATTAGATGCACCAATTTTGGTGCTTTTCTCGACTATTCCCATTTGGTCTGTAGCGGTAGCAAGTGGGGTAAATATTTGTGGAGTTAATGTCACCTTTGTATTGTCAGGTGACATCAAGCCCATGGACTAGTAATGAAGAGTAGTCTATAAAGGGCCTTTCTAACATAGCGAGATCGTTGTGACGCAACAGCGATATCGCCAGTGATCATGCTTTGTGTGACATGTACCTGCGACCGGCCCCCTGCTGGATATCGCTGATCGTGCTCGAATGTCCCAGGCCATTTTCTGGTCATTGGCGTCCCACTGGTCGGCAAGCATCGCTGTGTTCGGCGCCAACTAGAGACGTCGCAGAACTCATGGATGCAGGCGGAAGTCGTCAGAATTGCTGCGGTGTGACAGGTAACAGCGACCCCCGACGGATCACTGTATCACTGCTGCGTACCTGGAGAGATCTGCCTGCTTGGCAGCTCACTAGCGACCATTTAGCGATGCACCAGCGATCCTGACCGGGTCGTATCGTTGTCTGGATCGCTGGTGCATTGCTAAATGTAACGGACCTTAAGACTCCTATCCATTACTAATCCTATAGTCACATGGTAAATACACAGCCAGAATAAAGTCCTTTATTTGAAATAAAATCAGGATCTTGTTTCCTACATTATGCTGCTTTAAGATGATGTAGCAAAAACATGGTGACAGATTCCCTTTAAGCTCTGTCTTTTTGCATTATAGTTGGGCTTTAGACAGACTTAACATTAAAGCAATACAAAGCGTTACTTTTTACAATCATTACTTGCCTCTTGCATTTTTAAGACAATATTATAATAATATTGAGCTCATGAAAGCCAAATTATCAGTAGAAAGCATTCTGTACTGTAGTTGGACAGTTTCCAGTACATGCATGAAAAAAAATGTACATCTTCAGCTATGGACTGTGCTAACCAAATGCAAGCGGGCCCAGATGTTGTGTCCTGGGAGAGAATCTCCATTCTGACTTCCTGCATCCTTCACATCTACACATCATATAATGACATACTCTAAATCAAAATATTGTGGTTTTCACACTTCCCTGATAAACCTCAGTACACAGAAAGGAAATGGAGAAAAATGAAAGTTTGTTTACAACTGTCCATTGTCCTATGACTTAAAAATGAACAGATAGCAGAGATACAATAAAGTTAGAAAACCCTAAATTATTGTCTGCCCTATATTGTGATAGTTTCTCTGCCTAGGGAAATGTTACGTGGGAGATTGTGTCCACCTAGTGATCATTACTGGAACTACAAATTATGTAAGAAAACTTTTTACACAAAATTGTTTTGTATCAAACAAGTATCACAAATATGTAACTTATTGCGTTTCGCGCTTTTTCACGTGTAATAAACGTAGCTCTCAATTTTCAACTTTACATTCAGATTCGATTTAAAATGTGATTAATATCTGGTGCAGTTCACATATATGCTTTATTTATATGGAGTCATGCAGAAGGTTTATATATCAGATTATGGATCAGAATCCTATTATTTATGTACCTGCCTGTGCTTAGAACTTGACATAAATAAGTAATCAAGTATCAGGCTTCCAGTATCTTATTACCTAGTCTGTTTCACTATAAATGGCTGATAACAGGGATCAATAGATTGTTCAGACCTGCACAACTATGAAGATAAGATATACCTTGGATCTAACATTCCTTTAAATGATTGCACACAACACCGTAAGACCCTAACATTAAACAGGTCTCTATATCGCCAGATCTGTAAACTGTGGACAATCAGCTGCTGTGGAACTAAAAGCCTCAGCTGGACAGAAAACATCCAGATGCCTCAGTTTACAGAGGGAGAGTTGGTATTATTAGGAAACATAATGGACCTATCTTTGTTAAAGAACGGAATGGATGATCGAATCGAAAAGCATAGCTGTGACTACACTCATGAATCTGTTTTTTCATTCAATAAATTTTGAAGTTTGGAAGCTGGAGCATCCTCTTTTTTGCTTTCAAGTACACCTAGAAACTCATAAAAGTGGTTCTGTCATCCATCTGAAGAGCAATGGTAACTTGCTAGTGAGCAGGGCACCTTTTTAGAATAGCGGATAGATATTAATAGACATGACACATTGGAATGGATGGTCAATGATTACTGATTATTTGCTAACACCACATAATGCAAATTAAGCTTTATATTAATCAGAATGATTTGGTGCCATCAAACATCAGCATCCACTATGTTCCATGACTTCTCTTGTGCTGCACCAGTTTTCTGGAATGCACTATCCCGGTCAATCTCACTAATACCTAACCCCGCATTTTTAAGTGTGCTTTAAAAACGCATCTCTTTAGGATGGCTTATCACCTCACTACACTAATCTACCTCTTCTCTGTTCCTTCTTTCTAAATTTTTCTCAGAATCTGGTCCCTCCTATTTTTCTGTCTCCAAAACCTCCATGCACCCAATAGAACTTTGTATCTATACTTGTACAGATACTGGCTGATGACTGGATCACCATAATAATGGCTGGACCATACATGACAAGCACGTTCTACCTATTGTCCCCCATCATACACACACACACATACCTTCTGTAACCGGTGAACTATGTGTTACTTTGTATTGTCTTTATTGCCTGTAAATGTCCCCGCTTATCTGTAAAGTTCTGTACAATATGTTGGTGCTCTAAAATATTTAATGTGCCTCAGTACACATGACTATTATGGGTAAGATTTAAAATCGGGAAATTTTTGAGGGTTTTGAATTATTGTTGGTTATCACTTTTTCACCAATATCTTAGATCTGGCAATTATCATTAAAGATGGCTGTGAATAGTTGGCAAAAAGAGGTCGCCTTATCTGCAGAGTGTAATGAGGGATGCCAAACCATTTCCTTCTGTAGGTGGCACATAGGAGCTCAGTCTTCTACACTTCATGCTGTTGCATGTGTGACTTTTATTTTCTCCCTGTCTTTTATCTGTGGCACACACTCTCCCCAGGTAGCTGTTATTGTTACATTTCCCCTAATCCCAGAGGCTGCTGTAGATCAGGGTCCTGCTGTGTGAGCTGCTCTCCTCCATCTTCCAAGGATCTGCTAAGGTTCTTAATGAAGCAGATGCTAAATGACTCTCATTATGACACAAGAAGATAAAATGCATCTCCACAGATCAGATTCCCACACTAGTAATGATGCCTGAATCATTGTGATGTGTAGATCATGGTTTATATGGGTTGGGGGATTAGTCCTCTAGATGACACTGACTGATTGGCTGAAGATTTCCTGTCTATAGTAGCCCATCCCCCTCCCAATACAGTTCACTAAGTATCCTGATCTGTTCTATAAAGTGTACATATCTCTAATACAAATAGAGATCTGTCTCTCCCCTACTGACACATAGTAGCAGGATGCTAATTGTCTAATCATTCTAGAATTACCATACATTCTACTGGAATTAATACATTCCACTGTTACAATCAAGGATTCAGAGAAATTATAATTAATGTAAAACAAATACACTAAATCCTACCAATGTATTATCAATACAGGTGAAATACAGAAAACAGAGAAAGTAGAGAAAACTAAACTAAGATTATGATTAACAGATATAATATGTTATGTACAGACTAGTTA
>NW_027361738.1:19652500-19660000 GCF_039654945.1 Dendrobates tinctorius | reverse complement strand
AAGAATGTTGGAATTTTCCTTTTTTTTTTTTTTTTTTTTTAAATCTTCATTTCCATTCCTCCTTCATTTTCTCATTGCATGCATTCCCACCAGTCGTGCCTTTGAAGCCACTTAAAAAGGAAAACCTTCCCCATTCTTGAACACAAACTACTAGTGAAACTGTTGTTGTTGTTATTTTTATAGGAGAAAAAAAAAACTTATTTTTTTTTTATTATTATTTGAAACTCCGGTTTTTTCCATTCCAGCAGCTGCATCTCTTTCTTTATAATTCGCTGAGATACAAAGTAACATTTATTTATTTATTGATCCATGTTTGTAAAAAAAAAAAGCATACAAAAACAAAAAAAAAAAAAAAGAACAAAGTAATGCAGCAAGATCAGGAGTCTGCTGCATTCATATTTTTATGGTTGTTTTGTAAATATCATTGTATATTATTTGTCTGCAATAAATAAATATGGATGAATTGCAGTTTGGTCTGTATTGAAGGTATATGTCATGATGAAGAAAAATATGTTTTTATTAGATTTTTTTTTCATTTAAGAGATATAATAAATAGTAACTATCTTAAAGACCTAGAGTTGATGATGTAAAGTGACTGGGCCAAGCTCCTGCCAGACAAAGGCTCTGTTTATTGAGACAGGTTTATTATTGCCCTCTTTCTAGCTGGGACTGTGTGAGGATTGCTGATTTCCCTCATCAGGGCTCTAAATAATGTCAATAGGTGGGAGAAGGTCATTGCAGCCACTACTTGCACAGGCCTGGGTCCTTTTCTTAACAAGACACTTTTGCCTTCTGCTAAGTTAGGACTGGGTGTAGAATGTCACACTTTGTTGTACAATTCTACAGGGTAATTTGTGCTGCTCTTACCAAAACAAATATTAGAGGCTCTGGGCACAAAGCTATTATCAGCTGCTTTCCTATGGACCCAGGGTAAACAACATTCCTTATAGTCGCTCACAACTTGGGCTTGTGCTTACATTTTGGATGGATTGGCTAAACAGTTATATAACAGAAACCTATACATAGTGAACGATGATAGATAGATAGATAGATAGATAGATAGATAGATAGATAGATAGATAATGATGAATATAGAGAAAGAAAGAAGGAAAGAAAGAAATATAATGATGATCATAGGGATAGATAGATAGATAGATAGATAGATAGATAGATAGATAATGATGAATATAGAGAAAGAAAGAAATATAATGATGATCATAGGGATAGATAGATAGATATGAGATAGATAGATAGATAATGATGAATACAGAGAAAGAAAGAAAAATAATGATGAGCTAAGAGATTAATATTATTATTATTATTATTATTATTATTATTATTATTATTATTTATATAGCACCATTGATTCCATGGTGTTGTACATGAGAAGGGGTTACTAAGAGATAGATAGATAGATAGATAGATAGATAGATGAATAGATTTTGTCATGCACTCTTTTTTTTCAAGGTCATATAGACAATACAGCGTTTACTCCTCTCACGGATATTATATTCAGAGATAGAGGTTGGCATAAAGTAAAACATCTGAAATGGTCGGTAATGAGCGATAATAAAAGCCCAAATATCTAAAGTGAATGCAAAGTACACTACTCCGCTAATAATGCAGGCTCCCCGGGGAGTGTGATGCACTGTAACACCGTCGGTGGTAGACACAGAATGTGATGATGGATCGATGTGTGTGATTGTCTGTGTGCAGTCTGGACCAGTACTGAGAGGCTGTCCCCATATACCGCGGGATGGATCCGTGTGATGTGATGGCGGAGGCTGCTCTGGAAAGGATGATCTCAATATACTAGATGTGTTTTTCCAGAGGAGCTGCTGGTGTTTGGTGAGCAGGGTTTGGGGGGTCAGCGGGGACCCCAGTGTTTCCACATATCGCTGCTGACAACGCGTTATTATGAATGCGATATTCTGCATATCTCCTGGTGTTTGCAGAGGCTGCTATTATTATTATTATTATTATTATTATTATTATTATTATTATTGGATTAACCAGCACTTTGAAAATTCGATGGATGGTTATAGTCTATCCTACAGAAACACTGCAGACATCTATGGCCATCATGAAAAAGGTTAAATGACCTAGGTCGTCAGAGGGGTGCAATATTCTGGCATTTTCTGCAGCACAATGATCACAATTGCAATCAAGATCCTGCAACAATTCCTGGGATTTTAAAAATTGTAGTTTAAAATACATGTATTTTTCTCTGTCCATCTATATGTATGTATCTATATAAGTCTATCTATGCATCTATTTCTCTTTATATCTGTCTATTATCTATCTTTTATCTATCTATCTATCTATCATCTATATATCTGTCTATCTTCTATCTATTATCTATCTATCATCTATCTAATCACATAGCTAATATCTCCTATCTATCTATATATCTAGATATCTATTCACATATTTATCTATTTACCATCTATCTATTATCTGTTCTCTCTATCTAATCAAATAGCTATGTATCTTCTATCGATCTATTATCTATCTAAACGCATATCTATCTATCTATCTATCTATCTATCTATCTATCTATCTATCTATTCTTTCTGTCTGTCTGTCTGTCTGTCTATTATTTCAGTTGTACACCTTCTTTAGACATAAGTTCCCTTGCTCCTCTATTCTTCTGTTCCTCTGGTCAGGCTGCATGTTCCCATACATCATTATTCTGCATCTTGCAGCTCACAAGCTTTTGAGAAACTACAACTCCCAGAATGACAGCCGCTGTCAGAGCATGGGGAGAGTTGCAGTCTTGCTCATGGGGCGGTGGGGAATCAGCTTGAGGACTATTGATGATGTACATATAGTAGAGGGGACTCCATGGAATGTTATCTGGAGTGTGCTCCACCATGTGTCCAGATTTATGCACATAAGCTCCTGGCACCTCTGAGAAGGTCTACATCTCCAAGTCACACCATTATTTGTAGGAGACCACACTGTTTTGCACCCCAAAGCCTCAACCCTCTACAGAAAACTTCTTTCATGGAGACTTCTTGGTCTTCTGGAGCATTTTGCGCATTCTTGGGTTTGGCAAAGCTGGAAGAGCTATTTTCTGTAAGTCCAGTATCAGATTCTTGTTAAGCATATGATTTCACTTGAAGTCCTGCCCAGGAATCTTTCAGAGTGAACATTTGTCTTGCTCTCATGATGTCAGGCGGTTTCCCTGCATCTGTAATTTGAAGAAAAACAAACGTGCAAAGAACAAATGCTGAAGGGAAGCCAAAGAGGGGGAGAGAAAGAGAGAGATTCACCTGTGGAGAGAGTCAACAGGGCGAGGAGGACTACTGCTGGCCATCAGACCAGCAGGGACAGAGAGCAGCTCCCAGGAGGGACAGAGAGCAGCGCAGAGGAGGGACAGAGAGCAGCTCCCAGGAGGGACAGAGAGCAGCGCAGAGGAGGGACAGAGAGCAGCTTCCAGGAGGGACAGAGAGCAGCGCAGAGGAGGGACAGAGAGCAGCTCCCAGGAGAGACAGCTCTGGTGCACAGGGAGAAGCTCACAGGAGAGACAGAGAGCAGCTCCCAGGAGGGACAGAGAGCAGCTCCCAGGAGAGACACCTCTGGGTGCACAGAGAGCAGCTCACAGGAGAGACAGCTCTGGGTGCACAGAGAGCATCTCCCAGGAGAGACAGCTCTGGGTGCACAGAGAGCAGCTCCCAGGAGAGACAGAGAGCAGCGCAGAGGAGGGACAGAGAGCAGCTCCCAGGAGGGACAGAGAGCAGCGCAGAGGAGGGACAGAGAGCAGCTCCCAGGAGAGACAGCTCTGGGTGCACAGGGAGAAGCTCACAGGAGAGACAGAGAGCAGCTCCCAGGAGGGACAGAGAGCAGCTCCCAGGAGAGACACCTCTGGGTGCACAGAGAGCAGCTCACAGGAGAGACAGCTCTGGGTGCACAGAGAGCATCTCCCAGGAGAGACAGCTCTGGGTGCACAGAGAGCAGCTCACAGGAGAGACAGCTCTGGGTGCACAGAGAGCAGCTCCCAGGAGAGACAGCTCTGGGTGCACAGAGAGCAGCGCACAGGCGGCAGGAGGGACAGAGAGCAGCTCACAGGAGAGACAGCTCTGGGTGAAAAGAGAGCAGCTCCCAGGAGAGACAGTTCTGGGTGCACAGAGAGCAGCTCCCAGTAGAGACAGCTCTGGGTGCACAAAGAGCAGCGCACAGGAGAGACAGCTCTGGGTGAAAAGAGAGCAGCTCCCAGTAGAGACAGCTCTGGGTGCACAGAGAGCAGCTCACAGGAGAGACAGCTCTGGGTGCACAGAGAGCAGCTCACAGGAGAGACAGCTCTGGGTGCACAGAGAGTAGCTCCCAGGAGAGACAGCTCTGGGTGCACAGAGAGCAGCGCACAGGCGGCAGGAGGGACAGAGAGCAGCTCACAGGAGTGACAGCTCTGGGGCTGGCTGCACGGAGAACATGGTGTCTGGATGCAGAACACTCAGCAGTGCAGAATCAGCAGGAATGGCAGGAGGAGAGATGGCTAGGAGGGCTGGAATAGCAGTTTTACATAAAAAAAAAGTAATCAGATTCATCATTTTTCTAAATATTTAAATCACTTTATTTTCATGCACTGAATATAGTACAGTGATATGGATATAATTAGAAGAATGCTAATTAAAAATAAAACATGAAATATGTACAAAAAGGAAGAAACATGAAAAGATATGTATTTTTTTATTTAAACAACTAAATACATGTGTTTATCCATTAGGCATTTATCTATGTAAATCACAGCGATTTTTCATGTGTCTTACCATGTGTCTTTTCATGTGTCTATCTATCTATCTACCTCATATCTATGTATCTATCTATCTATCTATCTATCTATCTATCTATCTATCTGTCATCTATCGATCTATCTATTATCTATCTATCTATCGAAAGAAAATAATTAAAGCAGCATACCAATGGAGAAAATAGAAAAAGGGCTTTTTAATAACACACAGTTGAAACATTTCGGCCACTATGGGCTACTAAAAGTCAACCTTTTTTTTCTAAATTTCAGTTGCTGTCTTTGCCTCCATTATCTTCTTTATATTTGGAGGATTGGTCTTTGCCTGGGGAGCTTTGCACCCTATTTTCTGGCTCTGCTTCTACCTTGTTTTCTATCTATCTATCTATCTATCTATCTATCTATCTATCTATCTATCTATCTACAAATAAAAAAGAGAAGCAGCAGCAGGCACCTATGTTCCTGAGTTGTCATGCCTCCCAGAGAAATACCAAAAAATGAAGGGCAAAAAATGAAGGCAGCACACCAGTTAGAGGTGAAAAATAGTGCCATGTAATAGCCCAACATGGCGACATTTTGGGCTATTAAATAGCACTAGTTTTCACCTCTAACTGGTGTGCTGCCTTCATTTTTTGCACTGTCTATCTATCTATCTAGCTATCATCTTCAATCAATCAAGATGTATTAATCATTAGTAAAATGCTTTGCCTCTCACATTTATTATTATTAATAATAATAATAATAATAATAATAATAATAATAATAATAATAGCATCTGAACACATTTGACACTATGACTGTGTAGTGTGGCGGTATTTTTAGGCAATAACCATATTCCCACCTTCCCAGCCCCGAATATCCTGAGATTTGTGCATCCATCTTCTCCTATGTAGTTTTTGACCCTATAATGTTTAGTTCGCTGTTTTCAGCCATTTCAGACTAAACTGGCTCATTGTGATGTACATTAATAGAATACTGGCAGATAGTCCAGACGGATATTTTGCCCCATTTGTCACTGCTTTATGTTATATTTCACCAGTTCTGAGGCATTCCAGCTCAGCCCCTATAGATTAAATAATAATAATAATAATAATAATAATAATAATAATAATAATAATAATAATATATCATCATTAGGAATGGATAGGAAGGTCTCTGGTGCCCCGATGCCAGGGGCAGGGGATGGCGGAGAAGCTCGGTCACATCTCTATAGAGCAGCCCTGCAGTCGGGGTCGGTAAGTAACGGTTCTCAGGGATTCAGTCCCATAATGTTCCCTGCAAATCACAGGCGGCTGCTTTGAAGAAGGTGTGTAATTGGAGTGAGAGGCATGCCAGGAATCTCCAGATGGTTATAAAGTAAGAGGGGCATTTGGCAGGTCACGTGAGGGTGGAGCAGGTTACAATCACAGCCACAAGGTCCTTTTACTACTCAACTTTATATATGTGTGTGTGTATGTATATATATATATATATATATGCAGGTGTGTGCTTGTATGTATGTTTTCTTGCGTGTATATATATATATGTACTTATGTATGTCTGTCTGCAAATTTGTGTTTGCGCCATATGTATGTTTGATTGTGCATAAAAGATCTGGTGCTTGCAAATACTATAAATATATGTTCTCTCTTCCCATCTACAGAATAAAATAATGACTAGTGTGTCTTTCTTTCTTTCTTTCTTTCTTTCTTTCTCTCTTTCATTCTTTCTTTCTTCCATCTCTTCCTTCCTTCCTTCCTTCCTATCTTTCTTTCTTTCTCTCTTTCATTCTTTCTTTCTTCCATCTCTTCCTTCCTTCCTTCCTTCCTTCCTTCCTATCTTTCTTTCTATCTTCCTTCCTTCCTTTCTCTCTTTCTTTCCTCCATCTCTTCCTTCCTTCCTATCTTTCTTTCTTTCTTTCTTTCTTTCTCTCTTTCTTTCTTCCATCTCTTCCTTCCTTTCTCTCTTTCTTCCTTCCTTCCATTTCTTTCTATCTTTCTCTCTTTCATTCTTTCTTTCTTCCATCTCTTCCTTCCTTCCTTCCTTCCTTCCTTCCTTCCTATCTTTCTTTCTTTCTTTCTATCTTCCTTCCTTCCTTTCTCTCTTTCCTTCCTCCATCTCTTCCTTCCTTCCTATCTTTCTTTCTTTCTTTCTTTCTTTCTTTCTTCCATCTCTTCCTTCCTTTCTTTCTCTCTTTCTTTCTTTCTCTCTTTCTTTCTCTTTCTTTTTTTCTTCCTTGCTTCCATCTCTTCCCAATCCATACAGTATCCCTCACGCTACTTTTCTAGTACAGGTCAAGGCGTGTCTTTAATTAATCTCTTCTGGATCATGCTTGATTCCCTATTCTTTGAATTAAAGCAATATTGACAAGTTATTCATGTACTAGTAGTAGCATGAGCAGCAGTGCAGAGGGCTCAGGGACAGAAGCATTAGTCTTTCTGAAGGACCCAGCAGAGGACAGTGATCTGGTGCCATCTGTGAGGGCACCTGTCCATCCTGTGCCCAGCAGACCCCGGTGACAGGAGGACCTTCAGGATGACTTCTCTGTAGGATCCTCCTGGTCCCTGTGCTTGGTGCATTGGTCTCTCGGATCTGGGAGCAGTTACACAGGTACCTGGATGAGATTTTCCCTTTGACCAGATGTTTGCATTTTCCCTAAAATTGTCACGTGAAATGAACAGATGTCTAAGTTGCTAGTGGAGCACAGCCCCTCCTTCCCCATCTGAGCAGATCCTTTCCTCAGCTCACACTGCTTCCTATGGGCCTGCCTCACT